>NC_057811.1:442510010-442682609 GCF_018294505.1 Triticum aestivum | reverse complement strand
TGCCACACCCCTCCCGATCAACAGGACCCCCGTTTCGACCGTAGGAGGTCCGTTTCCTCCGTTTTGCGGTACGCCACACCCCTCCCGATCAACAGGACCCCGTTCTAAACGTAGGAGGTCCGTTTCCTCCGTTCTGCGGTACGCCAGGCCTCGTTTCCATCGCCTGTTCCGTCCAAGCCCTCCCGATGAACACGACCACGCATTCCGTTCCGACCCAGCCGGTTGGCTCCCACGCGTTCCATTGCCTCCCGATGAACACGACGCATTCCGTTGCCTCCCGATGAACACGACGCATTTCGTTGCCTGCCCATGAACACGACGCATTCCGTTGCCTCCCCATGAACACGACGCATTCCGTTGCCTCCCCATGAACACGACGACGACGATGTTTCTCCTTTTCGACCCAGCCATGTACACGAGCCCTGGCCGTACGTATGCGCGAGTAGGCGTTCGAGACCCTGCCCGTATGTACACATACGTGGCCATATTTTCTTTCTTGCACCCTGGCCGTTGTACGTACGTGTACATGCTACGTGCGCGCCTCTACTATGACACGTGCGCGCCTCTACTACGACACGTGCGCGCCTCTACATCGACCAGTATGTACGTACACGTTCGCGACCAGAATGACAACACTACGTACGCTTCGACCAGGTGGGTCCCGACTGTCAGGTACTTCCTTGCCTGCAAAGATGTAGCTGGTGGGTCCCAGCAGCAGGGGACCGAATCGTTTTGTTTTTTTGCCCGGACGCACTTCCTTGCATGCGAAGGTGTAGCTGCTGGGTCCCAGCAGTCGGGGGAGCGAATCGTTTTTTTTGCCCGAACGCACTTCCTTGCGTGCGAAGGTGTAGCTGGTGGGTCCCAACAGTCGGGGGCGAATCATTTTTTTTCGGACGCACTTCCTTACTTGCGAAGATGTAGCTGGTGGGTCCCAGCAGTCAGGGGGGTGAATCATTTTTTTTTTCCGGACGCACTTCCTTGCATGAGAAGATGTAGCTCGTGGGTCCCAGCAGTCAGGGGGCGAATCATTTTTTTGCGAAATACAGTGGCCCGTCCGGTGGGTCCCCGCTGCCAGGTGGAGGAATAATTATTTTGCGCGTAATAAGGAGGCACTTCCTTGCGGCTGCCGTGGACCCAGATGTCAGCCTCTCCACATATAGTCCACGTCCGATGGAAGTCGTTCCTTGACCACGTTGACCACGCCGCGCCGAGAGCACCAGGGCGGTGGACGGCGACGAGGCCTAGGAAGGGGACGACGCGGAGCCGGGGAAGATGCGGCAGTGGATGCACACGCGGAGAGGAGTACCAGGGTTCACTGGTTCGGCTGCGCTGCCGTCGCCACAGAATAACAGGGGGTGTGGGTGAGTGGAGGGATGGCTTGGCCAGCGGTGGGAGTAGTAGGGGCGGTGAGGCCTCCGCGGCAGCACAGCCGGCCACGGGAGGCAGGAGCAGGCGGCACGACCGGCGCTGCTTTGGGCAGCTAGAGCAAGAAGACCAGAGGTTGAAGAAGCATGACGGCCGTTGGACGGACATCGTACGGTCACTGTAGCTAGAATCATTTATATTGACTAAGTTGACAAAGCCCTTGGTACGTCAACTTAGTAGGCCCACAGGTCAACTTCCGAAATGATGCGCCCCAGATGTCAGGGGGAGGAATCATTTTTTGGGCGGGTGAAGCTAGAATATCCGAGATTGAAGAAGAAGCACGGCATTCGTTGGATGGACATCCAACGGCCACTGCTGCTAGAACCGTGTGTTGACTATAAGTTGACAAAGCCTTGCATACGCGTCAACTCTGTTTTTTTAGGGGACGCGTCAACTTTGTAAGGCCAGAAGTGTGTGGCAGAGAACTTATAGCCCATTTGAGATTTGTAAGAATGTGTAGCCCACTTTTGAATTCTAATGGAATTTACTACAGCCCATTTACAATTTGTTAAAAGTACAGCCCATTTCAACCAACCGTTCAAAACAGAATTCAATAAAATTTCCCACATTTTGATGGGATCCGAAATATTTTTATCCCAAATTTTCTAGTCAGATTAAATACAATTTCAATATAAATTTATATTACGTAAAAATCCAACGAAACATTGCGCTCGCAACAATTAATGAAATTAAATTTTTCAATATCCAAAAATAATATTTTATAAAGTAATCACGTGTTTGGTGCATTTTTTTATCGTTACTGCCTAGTTTTCATAATTACATCCCATTTATTATTTCTTAAAGCCCATTTTCTTGTTAAGCCTAATGCATCCCTCCTAGGAAAGATTTGCAGCCCAGCGGGGCGGAGAATAACAACTTGACCTTGCCTGGGTATTCCTAAAAAAAAGTATTGCTGGGCTAGCCATTTTCAGCTTGAAAAAAATTAATATTTGGGCTGGATATCTGGCCTGGGCTAGACGGGCCACAGCCCGCCCAGTTAATACCTGCAGCGATGTTTTCGTTGTTGTTCAGAGGAGAAAAATTAATATCTGGGCTAAACATCGGAAAACTCTGCAGTGCTCACACCTCAAAAACACAAATACTGCTCGAGCTGCTTGGTCCCAGCTGTCGGCCGCTTCTTGTGCAATTCTCTCGTTTATTGACTACTACATAGGTTGACAATGGTGTGGGACCGTGATGTCAGGAAACCATGAGGAAGCAAAATAAATTATAATTATATATATATAATAAGGAGGCACTTGCGTACTTGAGGCTATTGACCTGGTGGGTCCCCATTGTCATCCTCTCCAAGTAAAGTCATCTCCTCGCCCGCGCGCGCTTTCCGCCCGAAACAGTCAGCGCCGCCCGCTCCGCTTCCCGGTGCAGGCGATTGCTCCGCCTTCAAACGACACAAGTGTCGTTTTTCCGTCCATCTGCCGCCCACATTAATGATACGCGGTTGCCAAGGCGGCTACTCCGGCGCCACACGTCCGTCCCTCCGCCCGCCCACCATTACTATATAAACTGCTGCGCCGTCCATAGCCGCAGTCATCCGCATCCGTTCCCTTTCTCCTGTCCACACCACTACTGCCCACCATGGCTTCCTCGCGCTCCAGCGCTCTTCGGGATGGGCGGACGATGGACCACAAGGAGATGCCAGCCATTGCTACCGACCGGCTGGCCGCCAGGCAGCCGGAGGACGACGACGTCCCAATGGAGAACATGGTAGTCGACGATCCGGCGCCAACCCCCTCCTCCGCGCCATCCTCGCCGGTGCATTGCAGCATGACCATCGGCGAGGCCCGTGCCCAATATATGGACAGGGTGAGGCAGATGCGTGAGGAGCAGTTCCGGGAGGCGCAGGCCGACTCTGCCTACAACCACCATCTCCTCCAGGAGCACCTGCAGGCGGAGGAGCAGATCACCGCGGAACGGGCGGAGCAGGAGGCGCTGCTCGACTCGTACCGCTCCGCCCGCAAGGGCCGCCTCGAGCGCTGGCGGTACCGCATGCGGGTGGCGGAGGCTGCGGCCGCCTACAAAGAGGCTAGCAAAGAGGGCGATGAAGCGGGCGAGGCGCTGTTTGGCGAGACCGAGGATGAGCCAGAGGACAATGACGGCTCCGACGAGTCCCCGCTCTGCTGGCGTTGACGATGTCCTGCTCCGCCGAGGCCCCGCGGTGCCAACAACAAGGCAGAGGACACCGCCAGCTCCGCCGAGGCCCCGCCCCGCCAACAACGAGGCAGAGGACATCGCCGGCTCAGCCGAGGCCCCACCCTGCCGGCAATGTGACAGGGAGGATTTCCACCGCTCCGTTGAGGCGCCGCCCGCCGGCAACGAGACAGAGGATATCGCCGGCTCCACCGAGGCCCCGCCCCGGTGCCAACGAGGTCGTGCCACGCAGAAAACGAGGAAGAGTAGAACACGGTAGGTCGCCGCCGCTCGGGTCCAAGTAAGGCCACCGTTGCTACCCTCCGGTTGAAGCCAAGCTAGGCGGGTTGACCATTGAGGCCGGTTAGCTTCTTGGCGGCAACGTGGAGTCGGAGAGCTGCGCTGGAGAAGAACGCTGCTTCTACTTAACTTCTGGTGCAGTTGGCTGACTGACACGTGGGCCCAACAGGCCACATGTCAGTTACACAACTACACCTGCAGTTAAGTCACTGAAGCTTCTGTTCGGCTCAGCGGGACACAGGTGGGTAGCTTCGGTTAATTAATTATACCTCTAGCGCACCCCTTTTTAGTTGAAGAATGTATGAAATGTAATGAAATCCGGCATGTTTATATGAAATTCGACCGTGTATGAATGAATTTATTTTGATTAGTTCCAATTCCTGTATCACTGGCATTGGATGAACATGCAAAACAATACGTACTAGCATTATTCCCAGGGTGATCACCTCGTTTGCAGCAGTTTCACATGTACTCCCTCCGGTCCTTTCTAGTCGTGCATACAAGTTTTGTCTGCAGTCAAAGTATCTCTACTTTGACCAATCTTGTACAAAAAAGTATGCATTTTCACAATGTGCGAAGTAAAAAGGAACAGAAGGAGTACAAAGAGTTTGAGGAGCTTTTTAGCGTTTCTGTACATTGCAATCAAACACACAGGCCTGGCAATTCATAGAGAACATTCAAAACAATCGATGATTATGCATCTCAGTGACTCACATGTCAGAGGCAATATTTACTTCACAACTAAAGAATAAAGAAAAAATTGATCGACGCTGCTGACAGCAAAGGGCGTCCCATTCGAAAATATCAAACGCATGTCTTGCTAAAATCAATGAGCAAAATTTGACAAGGTTGTCCCATTCCAAAATATCAAATGCCTATGATTGTGAATGGGCAGGGTTTGCCATCAGTTCGGACATTGACATGGCACCTCGTGCTAAATAAACCAGCTGTTCTTTTTGTGCAGTTCCACCAAAATCAACCAAATTCGCGCGTAGCTTGTATAATTTCGCCCTTATATGTTGCAATGCCTTGAACTTATCGGCACCTCCTTTCTTGTGGTGGAAATGAATGATTCGATGTATTCATGAACATTTTGTGCAGTTCCCATTGAAATCAAGCTGAGCACCCCTATTTGCACAAATACAAAAAAAGTGATTAGTATAAAGCAAACTATACTATGAATTGACAGTTTCAACAGGCACATACATGGTCCATGTAGAGCACACTTTTAGAAAAATGGAACTCACCAGAAAGAATCCTAGAACAACATTGTACTCGCGCATCACAGCAAAAAAATGGAGATTTGTCAGTCCTTCTGAGCTGAAGTTAGTTTGGTCTTGTGGGGAGTAATGTAACCATCCTTAAATTGCTCCTTGTGATGAGAAGATAGACAGGGCTTCTTCATCCTGGCATAATCGGAACTAGTCACTTCACGTACTCCATATTCTTCTTCAGAGGAAGATGATCCTGTTGTGCAAAGACAAGAGGACTACTAAATGCTAGCATCCCTGTTTGCTCGGAAAAAAGGAAAGGAAATATTTAAAACAGCACAGATGAAGCACTTCTCAAGGACAATACCACTTTTTCATGACAGTATCTAAACAGTAGCACAACACCAATAGAGATGACAAAGCTCAATCATATGGATGAAATCAGTGGGCGAGTAGCAACCTTTGTCAGGAGGCTTATTGTGTAGAGCATACAGATGAAGCACTTCTCCGGAACCATCTGTTGCTATCTACGGTGGTGGCCATGCTTACTATATACTCCTCGATTAGTTTAATGTTTCCAACATCTTCTTGTGCAGTTCCACTAAAATATATGGTATCTTCAAAGAAGATCCCTGTTTGCACAAGTAGAGATAATTACATATTACATTAAGAGTGGCATCAAATCAGTGGCAAAACAATTGCTCGTTCCAGCCATAGCAATAAATTAAGATGCAAAACTATATCATTACTTGTGTCATCACAGTTCTAGTGCTTCATTACAGCACCGGGAGTTGATTTTTGTTTTTCTTCCGCTTGTTCTTCCCCTTCATCACTTGGTTCAATAACAGACAAGCTTCGCCTTCAATGTAAGATTTGGCATGTCAATTAGGGAGCACAAGTATAGTACTAAACTTAATTTTCTGATGAAAGTGGCAAAATACAGGCCAGCAGTTGTGAAATATCCTTATCTTACCTCAATGGGATATTACGGTGCACATACAGATTGGAAGTCTTGTCTTCATTTGTGCAGTTCACTAAAATCAAGCAACATTATCGTATAAGTAGCACAACATATGAAAGCACACTGCGGAATCATGTGAAAGAAGGCTAGTACTGACCTCTCATGGTGCAGAATTCAAACAACTCACAAGAAGAAGATCTGAACCAAATTCGCCTTAACGGATAGGAAGTAAGATCTCCTCTTGTGCAGTTCCACTAAGATCAAGCAATCAAGCAACGTTGTCGGTGTGACATTTTGGTTGAACTGCACAAAACACTCTTAAAACGAAAGTGTTTTGTGCAGTGCAACAAAAGGTCACAATGGCAACGAGGTGAAGTAGATAACCCTGTTTACACAGAGGTGCAAAGGAAACAATTAGTGGTCAATAACGGTGGATGACACAGAAGCCAACAAAAAGAAGCATCTACCTTATCTAAATGGGAAAGAAAGCAAGACAGTAGCATTTCTCAAACGGTGGCATTGATTAATATTAACATAGAGATTATATTAACAATAAAATTCGTTAAACATGTAATTTGCTTTTAACTGTGGCATTGCATCAATTTTCCAGCGGCATTATTAGAGGGTGTTTGTTTACAGGGACATTTTGGTGTAGGGACTAAAAAAACTCCGTGTCAGTCCCATCTAAACCAAACAGGAGGGACTTTTAGGGACTAAAAGTGGGCATTTGGGACTAAAGAAAGAAGACCCCGAGGGAGTCTTTTTGGGTCTTTTTCCAACAGTTGCCCCTGCCACGCATCGCACCTTGTCTCTATTAGTTCATTACTAGGGGTAACAAGGTATTTTACCATGTCATTTAATAACCTCTAGTCCATGTTTAGTCCCTGGAACCAAGCAGGTAGGTACTAGGGAGTTTTTAACCAAATAGGGCCTTAGATTAACAACAGCTAATGAGTTGCACGGGACAGTGGACGCACCAGCACCATGTGCATCTACCGATGTACTGTGGTCATGCACACTCTGTTGCAACAAAGAACAAACAACCAAGGAGCATATTTGTGTTGGTCCCAGTTTTGTTTCTTTAGACACCTTTCCCTATGTGAGCGCAGCAAATCTAGTCGTGCTCAAACTCTACAGCCTTGTCCCTTCCTTTCCTTTTTGAACTAGTACTTTCGCCCCTTCCTTTCCTCTTTGAACCACGTCCTAGATTTATGCGATACAACTTTCCCCACTACTTTCCCCCATTCCTTTCCTCTTTGAACCACGTCCTAGATTCATGCTATACAACTTTCCCCTTCATTTCCTCTTTGAACCACGTCCTAGATTCATGCTATATACAACTTTTCCCACTACTTTCCCCCACTCCTTTCCTCTTTGAACCACGTCCTAGATTCATGGTATACATGCAGCTAGAGCAATGCATGTGGAGTAAGTAAATTATACCTTAAGGTTCTAGGGGCGTGGTTCGGTGGGCGACGGGACGGCGGCGAAGAAGAAGGGTCGGAGGCCCTCCCGCGCCGCCGCTGGGTGGAAAGGTGAACAGCTGCGCCGGTAGTCCCTCGCCGACGGCGACAGCGTTTAAGCCTCCTTCCTTCCCGGCGGACGGATCCTGCCGGCTCTTTGAGCAGCAGTGAGGGAGAGAGAGGCCAACGAAGTCTTGTTTAGATCTGGAGAGGGCGAGAGAGTGTGAAGAGAGCAACTACAAGCGCTGAGGCTCCAGCGGGAGAGGGCGAGAGAGTGTGAAGAGAGCAACTACAAGCGCTGAGGCTCCAGCGTGTATATATATACTGGAGAGAGAGTGTGAAGCGTGCAAACCCTAGAAAACATTTTGACCAGTCAAAGAATCCTCCTGGCACAAATTATGCTCAAGTGTAGTTATCGAACCCGAGACCTCAAGTTTGATGAGCGAACAGGCTAACCAGCTACACAACCCTCCCGTTATGTTCAACGAGAGGGAAATAACCTTTTATACATTCCTGCATTCGTGTGACAAGCATGCCGTGTTTTTTTGTGTGTGTGGGAGTCATTGGGATTTCAATCATAATCGTGTCATGTGGCTTTGGTGGTAAGACTATCCACAGTGGTGCAGAAATAATGCAGCCTTAGTCACCTTACCTCTCTCCACGTAGTACGTTGGGTCCCACCAGTCAGAGGGTGAAACAAACAAATTAATAAGAAAAATTAAAAGCGCCAGCGGTGTATCTTACCTCACACATCTCGCTACTGCTCGGGAACACTGTCCAATTGATCCCTCTGTTCGCTCACGTACTATTTTAAGTGAATCCTTATTATAACATGCACACAAATTTTGGGCACTTGTATTCGACTTAAGTCAGTGTGCCACCGTATCTCGTATACTTACTACTCCCTCGTCTAGGTGTAATAAGTCACGTTAGAAGGTGCAACGGGACCAAGGTGCGTGCGTGTGCGTGTGTGTGTGTGTGTGTTTAACAGCATGTGTGTGTTAGAGAGAGCGACAGATCGACCTACTCCTATAGAGAGATGGTGTGTAGTGTACGATTTTAGCCGCGAGAGTCGGTGCATCCTCTCGTTTCCGGGCGTGTCCGGTAGGGACATGCGGACAGCTGCCACGCCCGCTCCTGACCAGCCTGGCCCACCCAAAGCCCCTCCATCGCCCGCGCGCGCTTCCCGCCCGAAACGGTCAGCGCCGCTCCAAAGAATCGATGCCGCATTCATGCCCGGCAGAGTGGACGCGACCTCTCACTGGCGCAAGAGTGATGGTTGCTTCGTCCGTCCAACTTATTGCTGGGTCTATGTGATTTGACGGCTCATTGGTCTTTATTACTGAGGTGGTAGGACTGCTGGATGTCCCACGCTTTCGGCGAAAGGAGGTACTACTACTAGATTACAATTTTCTCCATTCTTACAGCGGAGGCGTGCAAGAGCAGTGAAAACACGCAGGCTCAGTGATTACATGGCCCACCTCACACTATCACCGTGCGACACCTAACTCTTTACATAGTACTCCCTCCGTTCCTAAATATTACTAGATGAGTCCCCGCGCGTTGCCGCGGAACAGCGGTATATCTCTCTGCGCAAAATTATCGATTTCATAGAACTAAAAAAACTCTATAACCGCATGACAAATGTGGTAGCCAAACTAAATAAACTCCCATCATCATTTAGATCATCCCACGTAAGGAAAAAAGATCAGCCAACTCCTACTGCATAATGGGATTATATTTTTCTTTTTGACATGTTAATGGGACTTAAAAGCTCACTTACATGCATGCTACCGGTGCATGCTTGCATGCAGACATGTTGATGTGATTTAAAACCCACTCACATGCATGTGCCACGGTATTTCTGCATGCTTGCATGTGGCTTAGTGCGGAGCCTCTCAACGTCTAGATCAGACGGCTATTATGGACTGATTTACTTCATCTAACGGCTACATCAATTTTGATGATGTGGCTCAAGGAGAGGATAGAGAATTCCTAGTAGTGGGGGCTAGCTATTACTAGTAGATAAGTCTTTGTAGAGATTCCACTACATACGGAACAAAATGAATGAATCTACACTTAAAATGCATCTATATACATCCGCATGTGGTTCATGGTGAAATCTCTACAAAGACTTATATTTAGGAACGGAGGAAGTACTAGTATAGTACGTACTGTAATTTATCAGCGAGATAAATTTGTACAATGCTATGAAGCTTCCAGCTTCTGTTACATGTATCTTGCGTCCAAGGTTGCCCGTTGCAACATTTCATCAAATACAAAGGAGACTAACATGCATGCTATTGCATCTCAATGATTGACAGATCATAGCAAATATGTACTCCCTCCGTTCCAAAATAAGTGTCTCAACTTTGTGCAAACTTTAGTACAAAGTTGTACTACTACTAAAGTTGACACTTATTTTGGAACAGAGGCAGCTAAAGAAAAAAATGATCCATGCAGTCCCTAGCCCTTGAACCGTGAACCCTGACCAGGCTTCAATTTGCTGGCAACGTTCGAGCTTCCTAATAAATGAAGTTTGCAAACCTTTTGACCATCGGATCATTTTGTGCAGTTTCACCAAAATCGAGATGAGCATCCCTGTGGCAAAGAAATTGAAGAAGCGTGATTAGAATAAGATTACTGGGACTAGTTGATGAGACATAAACTCATCACAAATACAGTACGTAGAAGCCAGTAGAGGTATGTGCGGGGCAAAGAAGTAGAGAAATATCCACAGGGAGTGATGTGGGCAGCTGGAGCAGTGGTGCAAGCCGGCTGTAAAGGGAGTTGTACCTGAGGACGTAGCTCAACCTTGAGGAGGGCGGCGGAGGCGGCAACTGCCCACGTCGCGGCAGTGAGCAAGGGACGAAGGCAACCTCACGGCTTTGTGAGAGAGAACGGCGGGGACCCCTGATCGGGACGTGCCGACAGTGGGTTTTCGCCGTCGGCGACGGCCACCGCATCTACACTAAGCATCCACCCCTTCCCCAAGCGGACGTGATCCGCCGGGATGTTAGAGATGTGGCCACAGTCGTTTTGTGCGAGAGAGTGTGAAGAGAGCAACCCCAGCAAGCAACCGTGTAGGCTAGCCCGTCCTGACTATGTATATAGTGGAGCGGTTTCCTTTTCTCTCCATATGAACCTATCATATTGCGTACGTGCCACTGAAGAAAAAAAACTTTATTTATAAATGACGCGGCACCTACTACTCGTTCTCCTATAACCTTGCGCTTGGCATCTCCAAAATATTAACCTTGCGATTGGCTCTTCGCCTCTTCGGGAAGTCGAGCAATAATGTAGTGCAGTATATATCGTTCTGGCTATATGAGATCGAATGAATTGCTGCACGTCCACCACGTGGGCGAGGGTCGAGGGGCGAGGGAGAGTGCTACATAAGGAGCAAAATGAGTGAATCTACACTCTAAAATACGTCTATATACATCAGTGTTTGGAGTATGTACTAGTAGTTCATACTGAAATCTACTAAAGGACATATATATTCCAAACAATATGATATAATCTCTATAACCAAGGTAGTAGATACGAGGAGTAAACGGAGGGAGTAGTAAATTTTTCTCCTCATCCCGCGAGCCACCGCGCGCATGGGCGAGGGAGCGGGCGTAAGGCGGAGCAAGCTTCACCTCATCCTGCAAGCCACCGCGCCCGTGGGCGGGGGAGACGGCGTACTAAGCAAGCTTCTCCTCGTTCTGCGAGTTGACGGGACACATCAAAAGTACTCCAGTGTATAGAGCCTTGCCTCTAAGGTAGGCCCCACATGGTTTGCCTCTTTTTTAACATAACACGTCAAGTCGCAATTTGTTTGTTCACCCGTGGTAGACGATCCTCCCTCCACCAAGTGGACAACCAGTACACGTGCCAAATTACCACGTGGGCTGCCTTTTTCGTACAGAAATGAGCTCCACCGTGTACCCGCGCGGGTGTGGTTGGGAAAGAGACGGGAGTACGTGCGCCGTGCATGCACCTCTTCTCTTCGTGCACGTCCCCCACCTACGTGGGTGTGTGTGAGAGATACAAACCGCGTTCGTGAGTGTTTTTTGTTTTGGGGTGGGGGTCGGGTGGGGGTTGATTTCGTGAATTATTTGTGGGAATATGTGTCAATGACCTCTGAAACAAAATTTTGCATGCAATGTGTGTGAAATGGAGGCCTATCCATATCATACATAGAGGGTCGGGCAATCCACGAGAAGAGAGGGAGCGGTCATAGCTATCGATAGAGTCAAAGAGAGGATCAAGTGGGTGGGTGCGAGATCGATGAAGAGAGCCATCGAAATTGTGTGTGTGTGTGTGCAAGTCAAAGATATAGGGCGACTAGCCTACCGGAACGTTAGAGGGCACATGTCAAGTTTGTGTGTGGCAGGGAGACATGACTAGAGCGCTCGATGTATCAGTGTGTGTGGGGGGGAGGGGGTGGGGGAGGGGTAGCAGAGGCCTAACTATAGAGGTAGAACGACTCGTATATGTCTTGAGAAGGAGAGACCCAGCTATGTCTTGAGGGAGATCGGTCGACATCCATACATAACTGAAGGACGGGAAATATGATGGGACAGAGAGAGAGAGAGAGGAGAGAGAGAGGAGGGGGGAGGGAGGGAGAGGGGTAGAGTGCTGGATGGGTGATGGAGTTGCTTCTCGAAGATGGTGGGAGAGGCCTACTAGACAAACTGAGGGTGGAACCGCAATGTTAGCAATAAGAGTGGGGATGTGTTCCTGTGTGTGCCTGTGCGTGATAGATCTGTCGGGACGCATCCATGGATGATGAAGGGGAACCATGTGTTTGGTAAGCAAACCTAACTAGATCGGTAGATCAATTGTTGTTTGTCGGAGGAAGGGAGAGACACAACTAATGAGGTAGATCGATTGACGTGTGGGTAAAAACGAGTTATAAGGACCTAGCTAGCTATATGTATTGCGAGAGATCGGTCGGTGTACGTCCATTTGTTAGAGGCAAATAAGGCCCGGCGAGACGGATAGACAGAGAGAATGGAGCTAGGAGGTGGTGCGAGAGGCCCAACTACTAGCTAGATAGGGGGAGGATTGTGCGGTTGTGAGATGGATGAAAAGAGGGGCGAGAGTTTACACGTGTGTCTGACCGTATGAGAGACACGAGGCAAGGACACATAAAGGAGGAGATTGAAGGTGTGTGTGTATGTTGTAGGCAGGCATGGCTGGAGAGGTTTATCGATCGGTGTGTGTCGGAAAGGAGTTGTGGAGACTCTGGGAGAACGACCTAAAGAAAAAAATGAATGTGCCCGGTGGATAGAATGCCGAGGGAGGGGGAGGGCGAGGAGGGCGTGTGCATGCACGAGAGAAAGTTAGTGGTAGCTACAAAGGTTAGAGGATTGTGTGGGTGTAAGAGACTAACAAAGATCATAATTTGATATGAAAGCGGATTCATATATTTGAATAGGAGATCATAGTGTTTTAAACATTGCATGCATGAATATAGCGGTGATGCACGTGCTGTGCACATGTTATACCATAATGTGATAATGCATGGCGTTTGCAACTCACAGCTAAATGCCGAACAATCTAAACCATACTATACATCAAACAATCTCACATTTTATTTGAATTTGTGATAATGTGTGGCGTTTGCAGCTTACAACTAAATATCGAACAATCTAAACAATACTATGTATCGAACATTCTCACATTTTATTTGAATTTGTGGTAATGTCTGGTGTTTGCAACTCACATCTAAATACTTGTAGGCGTAGGGGGCGGGGCACCATACATAATGTGATAAACACATTATACATATGAGACATGGTTTAGATTATGAAGATCTAGCTAGAGCTACAAATGTAATGTGATTTGAAATCAAAATAAAGTGGATTCAAAAAATCTAGTTTGAGTTCATATAGTACACATAGTTCATATGTAACTCAAGACTAATCATGTGGTGTGCTGTGAAGATAATACACAAATGATGGTTTAACTTGACAATAATGATGATTGTAGATCTGATTAAAACAGGGAAACGAATTCAAATGCTTTGACTTCACAACAATCATTACTGTAGATCTTATTCAAATAGAGAAACGAATTCAAATTTAGTTCATATTGAAGCGGTAGTATATACGTTTGGGAATGCACTAAAACGTTCATTTGAGTAGTAGGTTGCATGCATTATACACGTAGCGAAATATTTTAATGGAACATAACATGAATTCAAAGTTTTGAATGACATTTGTAGTGCGCATTGATTTGGTACAGTACATGTTAGGCTTGTCCGGAAATTTCAACCCGCGCCTTGTTAGCCCGAAATATTTAAGATATATCTTTGTCTCGTTGTGCTCCGACAACTCCCTCCATCTCAACCCGCGCCTTGCTATTCCGAAATTACAACGCGCGCGAAAACTCCCACCTCCTGTGAAATCCCGACACGCGAAATGCCCGTGGTACCCCTGAACCGAAAGAACCGCCTCAAATCGGTGGGGGTACTTTCGTAACTTACCCCACATTTCGGACAAGCGCGTCCCTAAGCCATGGTTCCCCACTGCCATCCCATCCGCCCACCCATTCATACTCCGAGGCCGCGAAAACCCGCGACGAAACCCCACACCCTGCTCCGTCCGCCACCCAGTCGGAGCCTCTTCTCCGACGACGTCGTCCACAGCAACACCTCGACGTCCCTCATCCACCGTACCGGATGAGGATCCGTTGTCGATCTCATCCTCCCGCCGGTTCAGCTACCCCGTCCTCCACCTCCAAGGAGCTGCCCCGACATTCCCCTCTTCTTTCGCGCCACCTCCATTCCCACACCGCCGTCTTCACCTGCACTACCAGAAGAGCATCATCATCACCGTTTCCTCGGATGAAGTTGCGGCCTAATCGGCGCCACCAAAGAGGTTGTACACTAATCGCCACATTTTCTTCTTGATTCGATCTCACGGTGCTGCCGGTGCTTGGTCCCGAGCCGACACGGCGCGGCTCCATCCATGGCGGCGTCGCCGGCCACTTCCTCCACGGCGTCGCTCCCTCGGCGGCGACGTCCACATCAGTAGGAGCTGCTGCTGCTTTAGCTCTCGCTCGCGCTGCTGCTCTGCTCTTGCTCTCGGTCCCCTGCCTGGTCTGCTCTTGCTATTGGTATTGCTCACGCTGCAGCTCTCGCTCTTGCTCTTGCTTGCGATGCTGCTTCGATTTAGCTACACTTCAGTCGACTGAATCGACTTTTGGGTCAGTCGATTTTCAGGGGGTGGGGGGCTCGCCGGGGTGAAGGAAGAACCAACCGCAGCGGGGAGGGGGGCTCGCCGGAGAGGTACCCCACTATCTATCTTAGGGTTCAGGAAGGGGGCGGTGGTCGCCGGCGGTGGCGGGGCGTTGGCGGGGCGGTGGCGTGGGGATCGCCGGAGAAAACGCTCGGCATGGGGGGGCCTAGAGGGATGGCTGGGGCGGCGGCGGACCGGCGGTGGGGAGTGTTTTCAGGGCGGGCGGGGCGGCGCACCGCCGGCCGCGGGCGGCGGGGGCTGCTGTTTGGCCGGTGGTGGCTGGCGGCTCAGGGGGGTGGAGGTTGAAGATGAACCGCAAGCCCTTGATTTCATATCCAACGGCTGCAAAATCGACTGACCAGAGATGAAAAAGTCAGTCGACCGACGTGTAGCCTCACCTTGCTAATGCGTTCAGTTTCGACAGCAAAATTCAGTTTCGACAGCAAAATTCAGTTTCGACAGTTAAGTTCAGTTTCGACAGTTAAGTTCAGTTTCGACAGTTAAGTTCAGAGATGAGCGGCTGATGTATTTTACATCTAGCACTCTGTGGTTATGTATTTTACGTCATGTATTGGAGATGCTATTAGAATTCCACTCAGGTTAACGCTGTTCGTTGTCTCTCTTGTCCTGCTTCAGCCTCGGCATCGTACAACTCACCGGAGCTGCTCCAACGACGAAACCCTCCATCACAGCGGAGCAGTACCTCGGGCTCCATCTCCAGACGCCTAAGATCTTCTACCCCTCCTCCGACAGCAAAGTCAGCCGGAGCATCCTCACCGGCCAACCCAATCACGCTAAGATCGACATGGCTTCGCCAAAGAGGTTGTACACTTGTTGCATCTCTTTTTTACTCTACATGTTATATATATTGTCCACTGAGCACACGGATTTGTTCCTTTAGTGTCTCCTTGAAAGAAAAAATGTAGGAATTTTAATTTTCACTTGTCCTCCTTTTCAAATTCCTATTCATGAAGCACAAGACTAAGAGATAGTAGCATAATAGCATTATAACCGTACATTTTCTTGTGGTTTGACTTAATCTCACCATGCTTCTTTGCATCCTGTGATCTTCCAATTGTTGTGAATCAAACACCTAGATTGGCAGAAATCCTGTGTTTTTAAATTCTCTATTTTGCACATGCATTCCTATCCTATTCCTGTCTATTTCCTATCCCTGGGAATCCTCCAATTCAAACGAGCCCTTACAGAATTACTTCTCTTACAGATAGTTGTCAAAGAAAACCTTGCGTGGTTTGTTCCGCTCCTGCTGCGCCGTCGTCCACCCCAGCTCAGCTGCTCCCACGGCAGAAGGTTCCAGCACAGCAGGGATCCGGCCTCCAGACTGTCTTTCGCCGCCTCAGATCTTCTTCCCCGCTGCTGGCAGCCATGAAAACTGCATTACCATCATCAACCGAGCGGATGACCTCGAGGACTACACGGGTCCGCAAGAGAGGTCGCACTCTTTCGTGTCTGCTTACGTTATGCATCGCTTAATATTACATGCTACTTTATCGTCCTGTTCACCGATTAGACTCTGAGTCAGCTCCAAACTAATGGTCAAACTTGAGTTTTTAAATGGTTGTGGGGTACATATCGGGGCCGCTATCAATAGTATCTATCTACTATCTGGTTAATCTCCGGTGTCTACTATGAGTTTCATGTTGGGTGGGAAACAAACAGTAAAGAATCCATTATCTGTATTTTTTAACTGAAGCCATTATCTGCCTGCTATTATTGGTTTTGGGTCTATCCACAGGTTGCTACCATCACTCTGGATTTCTGCATGTACTCCTTACATAATCTCACTATGTTTTATTCCTATGCATGACAGTTATTGTAAACAATGGAACTGAACATGTAGAGCAAAAGAGACGAGCCTTGCATGGCAATAAAATTTCATGCAGACGTCGCTCCATGGTAGGCGCAAAGGCAGCCCCCCCTCCACGCATTTCGGATTGTAATCGAGAGGAAGATATCTGTTCTGAGGGGGATTCAGAAGGAGAAGACAACTCCTATTTACCCCCTGAGGTCTTCGCTCTAACTTGGCATGCTGATGTTGGTTATATCATGCATATGGTGTCTTGCATTGCTTACTTTATACATCAAATATGTCATCTGCTTAGTTTAGACATCCATTGTGCGAATGCCATCTGTTTAGTTTATTCATCAATTATGTGAATTATGCAACGCCATCTTGTTTAGCCAGGCATCATATATGTGAATTTTGCAATGACATCCTGCTTAGCCAGTCATCTTATATGTAAATTATATCAGGCCATCCTTATTTTCGTTACATATTACATTTGTCAACAATGTTAGTACATTCAACTGCTCTTCGTGTGCATCAGCCATTTGACACGGTGATGGCAAATTCTGGAGTGCAAACAAGGTCTCCAGAGCAGACTATGCTATCTGACGAAGCACATATCTCGTTGGTTACGGATAGCTCCTCAGAGGAGGATTCAGAGACAGATGACCAGTCCTATTCCCCCCCCCCCGAGGTGTATGCTCTAACTTGGTAGGGTTATGTTGCTCATATCGTGCGTATGGTGTCTCGCATTGCTATGTCATTTTATTAGTTTAGACATGCTTTGTGTGAATGCCACCTGTTTAGTGTCTAATTACCATATATGTGAATTATGCATTGCCATCTTGTTGCAAGACATTATATATGTGAATTATACAATGCTATCTTGTTGGAAAGGCATTATATATGTGAATTATGCAATGCCATGCTGTTTAGCCAATCATCATGTATGTGAATTATATCATGCTATCATTTTTTTGTATTACGTGTTCCATTTGTTGACAACGTTTGTATATTCAACTACTCTTCCTGTGCATCAGCCATTTGAAGCGGTGATGGAAGTATCTGGAGTGAAAACAAGGTATTCAGAGCAGACAATGCTACCTGCTGAAGCAGACATCTTGCTGGTTACAGAGAGCTCCTTAGAGGAGGATTCAAAGACTGATGACCAGTCCTATTTCCCCCCTGAAGTCTATGCTCAAACTTGGCAGGGTTATATTACCCATGTCATGCATGTTGTCTTGCATTGCTTAGTTTTTACATCATATATGGATTGCCATCTGCTTACTTCTTTACTATATAAATCATATATTTGAATTATATCATGCCATCATGTTTACATAGTACATACACATCATCTATCTGAATTATGGCATGGCAACCCATTTAATAAAGACATCATATAGTTATATCATCTCATCCTGTTTAGTGTTTACAGTCATCATATTTTGAATTATGGCATTCTATCCGTGAATGTATGTGAATTATGGCATGCCAACCTATTTAATAAACACATTATATAGTTATGTCATGTCATCCTGTTTACATAGTCTCATATTTTGAACTATGTCTTTCCATCTTTTTTAGTTAGCCATCATAATGTGAAATTGTGTCATGCTATCCTGTTTAGTTAGCCATTATGTATGTGAAACTGTGTCATGCTATCCTGTTTGGTTAGACAACATAAATATGAATTATTTCATGCCCTCTTTTATTCCCCACTATCCATTGCACCTGTCTATCATACAATGTCTATACTTTCAATTACTTTTTTGTTTATCAGCCATTTGAATTGGAGAGCGTGATGGCAGTATCTAAGGGAGTAACAACACGGTCTTCAGAAAAGATAGTGCTACCAGTTGATGCAGATAGAACCACAGTTGTACTTGCCCAAGGACCAGATCCACCACACATAACCCAGACTCTCGCAGATTGTACCCCTACCCAGTTGGACAGAGAACCAGCTACACCCCTTCTAACCCCAACCCCGGCAGATAGTAACCTAGTTCCAGTTGACACAACACCGTCTCCACCACAGAGCACGCAAACACGAGCAGTTAGTAAGGGAACGGCAGTGCCCAAAGCACGAGGACCACCACTCTGAATCCCAACTCAACGCTTACAGGAGAAGAAGATTTGTTCTCGGGTCAGGTTCTGTAGCTATGGTTCATACTCCTTTGCTCCTGCATTACTGTATTTACTCATACCAACTATTTTCAAATTTGAAGGATGGAATTGAAACTCCAATGGCGCAACAGGTATGTTTTAAAGCTGTTTCTTTAACTAGTTTGCTGTTGTAACCTGCTCTATGTTGATTTCAGTTTCAATTGAATAAACAGTTATGTTCTCATGTCATGCACATTACAAGTGTTGTTATTGCTCTATAGTTACCCACACTTATATTCTGTCTATTCTGCTTTGTCTTGAACAAATATTATTTGAACTGTGTCTCTATCTTGATTTGGCAACAAAAACTAGAATGATATAGACCATAAAGTGACCATGGTACATAGATATATGTTTGTTTCATGTTGTTATCCTGTCCACTTTACTACTGAACTCATTTACCAAAATGAGTTTCATATACAACATGGTAAACATGTGATGTGTCTGCTTGTTTCTCTTTTAGAATGCGGACAAAATATTGGAGAACAGTACCGCGTTATCCAATGGTAAAGGAAGTAATGCAGATAAGGTTCAAGATAGTGAGACATCCCTGTTGGTCTGCAAGAAAGCTGATAAAAACTATCTTGACCACAGTGAGGGAACCCAAAAGTCCTGTCTTGGTGTAGTGTTCGAGTTACTGGCCACTACTGCTGGCACAAGCTCTTTGAACTCGCTGCTTGAATCAGTTCGTCTTCTTGAGTCTCAACTTCAAGTTGAAAGACATTGATCAGATGTGCTGCGACAGGAAGCTGAAGGACTGAGGAAGTCCCTGCAGAATTCAGATGCATATTTTCTGGTGCAACAACAAGCGCTGGAGGATTTAAGCGCCAAACAAGAGAAAGTTAATAAGCTTGCTAAGCATCTTGCCATCATTATGGGTACCCAGGATATTGTTTCTTGAGATCTTCTGAAGTGGTTTCAGTTCTGGATTTGTTTTGCTGCGGCGTTTATTTGCACTGGTCGCCAACTTTGACAACCAGTGTATATGATATGCTGCTTTGTTCCCTATATTTGCACTGGTGGCAAACTTTGATGCCTAGTGGATGTAATATGTGTAATAGCCGTGATAGCCTAGCGTTAGTTGCTTGCTTATTTATTTCCTTATTGTCTTGTTTATTTGTTTGCTTGTAGTCATTGCAGTTCTTTTTCCGCGGTTAGCTAGTGGCTGCAATAACCTATTTTTTTAAACTAGGCCACAATAACCATGGGCTAATATTTACTGTAGTGACACTGGGCCTCCTACTGGCCGTAGAAACAGTGGGCCTTCTACGGGCCGTAGAAACAATGGGCCTTCTGCGGGCCGTATCATCAATGGGCCTTATACGGGTCGTATGATCGATTGGCCAAACATGGGCCAAACAGACCGCATTATGGTCGTAAACGGGCTAGAGTTGGAATCGTCCGTTCATGGGACGACCATAACGGGCCATCGTTAGTAGGCCGTATTTGGTGATGCTATGAAAATGGCCCAACAGACTAACGGTCCACAAACGGGCCGACTGTAACGACGGGCTGAATTTGGCCCACAAGCAGAAAATGACAGTAATGGGCCGTAAGTAACCGAATGCTGCAAATGAGCCCAAGAATAAATGGGCCCTCAGAAGGCCGAAAGTTAACTTGGGCTGGAAACGGCCCTACGGAATAATGGGCCGTTAATGGGTATAAAGTGATACACTGTTCATTACGGGCCAGTTTCACCACGGGTCGTTAATGGGTGTAAAGTAATACACTGTTCATTACTGGCCAGTTTCAGCACGGGCCGCTAATGGGCCAAGAGTTACAAAGGGCCTCATATGGGCCGAAAGACGTCATGGGCTATACATGGGCCAGAAGTGAAAACGGGCTGGAATCATATTGGATGGCCCAGGTGACGCTACTTGGCCTAATTCGGATAGGGCGTAACGGGCCTTGGGTTAGCGGGCTGTAAATGGGCTATATGCAAACAGGCCGTTAACAGGCTTTCCATGGGCCGGCCCGCCAGCTTTTGACCAAGTCAAATGGGCCGGCCTTTTCACAGGAATGGGCCACTGTTGGGCCGTGCCACGTGTCGACGTATCATAGGCGCCTTCTGTCCAGTGAGTGGATGACATCTGTCCCAACGATGAGCCGACACGTGTTTCCTCTAGCCAATGATGATTTTACATGTGGAAAATCCCCATTGGTCGGGGTTGTTAACGGGTTATCGGATCCAAAACCCGACCCGATAGCTTAACGGCGTTCCGTTACGGTGGATGTCATGTGTCGGTCACCCTTGACGAAAGCACTTCTGTGACGCGCGATTTATCGTCATGGAAGTGGACACTTCCGTGATGATAATTTTGGTAATGTCATGGAACACTTCTACGACAGCACAGGTATGACTATCTTGATTCTGTCATAAATTTGTCATGGATGTACATGCATGACAAAAAACGCGACCTACTGTGAGAAACACGTGTCATCACGGAAGTGTATTTTTTTGTATTGTATGCAAGTTAGATTACATACACACAGCTAACATGCCTATACTATAGCATCGGCATGAGCCCTATACTATAGCATCGGTTGGGTAATTGGGCTTGAACAGTAAATGAGTAGCATCCAGTATATGAGGCTAAATAACAAGAGAAGTTTCAAAGTCCCTAAGTAATGAAGACAAAGGAAAGTTGTGATTCAAACCGGTTCAGACTTTTAGAGTAACACTAAAATTATGAAAATGCACTTTTTGTCAATCACATGCTCAGATTAGAGGCAAATGGAGATTCAGTCTGAAACTCTGAATTAGTTGTCGTTAGAAATTCAGACTAGGAAGCCCTGCATATTGCAATTTGCACAACTGCATCAGCAATACAAGGAACTGGTATCAAGCTATCATGTACTGACACAAGCAGAGCACAAGTTGTGTGAAATTACGGTCTAGGAGCCGACCTTCCAAGGGAGCAGCATGATACAGAACATGATGCAGGCTATGATACAGAATATGATACGCAAAACACATCAAATGCTCCAAACTCTAAACTAGCAGAACTATTGCAAATATTCCAACCAGAAAATGAACAGATTTAGGGCTAGTTTGGCAACGAAGTTTTTAGAAAACCATGGTGATTGAAAACCACAGTATTTCGAGGTTGAAGGAAAGGGCGCCTCCGGCAAGCATGGAGGCGTACGCCTGGACCTCAAAGATGGTGTACAGATGGACCAAACTACAGTTTCAGTAAAACTATAAGAACACAAAGTAAAACTACAAAAACTACAGTTTCAGTAAAACTATATGTACCATGTACGCATAGATTCAAGTATGATACTAAGTGAGCGGGTAGAATCATCCAAGCATGGAGGCAAGTGCCTCACCTGCGGCAAATGACCAGGAGCGAAGTTGAGCATGGCCGGGGCAGGAGCAGCTGGAGTAGCACGGCCGGCCTTGAGGTCCGGGGCATCCACAGCCTGCCTGGCATCGGGTGCCCGGACCGAGGGGAGCATTGGGGCATGCCTACATGAGGAAGGAAAGCAGCATCAGAGAGTTGAAGGGAAGAAATCAAAGATGAGGGTACCTGGAGGAGCAGAGCAGAAGTACTATAAATTAACGGGGCAAGGGTCATTATTATCCTGGTGGCATTGACAGGCTGCAAAATTGCCTCTACAGTTTATTATTTAGCTATGATAAATAAGTTGGTATAATTATGATTGTGGCAGCAGTAGATACAGTAAGAATGCAAAGTACATTCAGTGAGAATTGTATTCTTATAATTAAGCTACCAGCAGAGAAGCAGAAAACTGCCGAACAGCCTGGTTCTAACATATAGCGCTGAGGCACTGACTGCAGTACAGAAAGCACTCCAAATTTAGATGTGCTCGACCAATTCAAAACTTCAGATCAGCTCAGAACTGTTTCCCTGATCAGTTCATCCATTGCTAACAAATATATACAGAAAGTAATCAATTGTACCCCCTAATATAGACCAGGAATTGGGCCAAACAGCTCGTGTCAACTGGCTACCATTCGAATTACAATTGTACCATGGCATAGAAAAAATTCAGTAACCTCACTTCTACAAATTAACCTGGTGCTATTGTACTCCTACACAATTCAAGCTCATGGTTGGAATAAACAATACTAATAACCCATAGATAGCATGGTACAGAAGCAAGCAACCAGTTAATACTAGCTATCTGAAGGAACAGCAAACAGTGACAATCGACAGCAGCTGAAGAAAACTATGATCCTACTGCTACTCTCATCCATTAAACTGACATCATATAATACTAGCTATCTCAAGGAAGGAGAGACGGCAATATGGGGTTGGCGTCGGTGAGGAGGTGTATGATCTCCATGGTGTGCTTGATGATGCGGGTCAGCATGATATTCTTCCTGTTCTGCTTGGCCTAGTAGCGCCCCGCCAGGACAAAATCAAATCAGTAACTGATGAGTCAAAGACCAATCAATCTTAATATGTCAACTGACGCTTCTGAATTTACTTTAAGAAACATACCATTATTCTCACTTGCAGATTTCCCCATCAAGTACAGGGACGAAGCTTCCGTAAACGGCCTTGACGAGAACGTTCGTCTTCAATGACCTGACAAACATGATTTGAGATAGCAAGTAGTTTCTCAGCAAGGTAAGATAGATAGATGCCACTCCCTCCATCCCATAAGAAAAGATGTTATTACATCAAAAATACCGAAACAACATGGCGTAGTACACTGTAATTAGAAGCGCGTGCAGATTTAAGATCAATGTGTGCATACCTGAAGGCGACTTGGCAGAAGTGAGTGCTGAGCTTCCCGTCCGCACTCTTGACCAGGTACAAGTAGACGGCGGTCTGCTCTGACAGGCCGTCGTCGACCAGCACGAGCAGCCCGAACGGGCCGAGAAAGCCCCACCCCGCCGCGTCGGCGCTCTCGCTGAAAAAGAGATGATCGATGAAACTGAGAAACTTGTCCGAGTAGAACTAGATAGAACAACATTGATTGTCTATCTAGGATAAATATATATCACAAGGATTTGAGCTGCATTTTAAGAACTAAGAAAGCTAAGAGCTAAGAAAGCACAACCATGTAAGCTGCAGTTTGAGAGCTAAAGAAAAAACATGTGGCCGTACTGAAGAAAAAAGAAAGGTGCTCAGCTACAACACCAATGGTTGTACTACGTGACCTACAATTTTCAAATCAAAGAACAAAAGTCTGTGGGAGTGATCCGACTACTTTTCACAGAAATCTCATATTATACTGAAAAATGGCAACGCTTGTTTGGATAGGAAAGTTCTAAGCAATTCAGTTCAGACAACCACCCCTAAAAAATCAAGTGTTTTTTGAAAATTCTAGTGCAAAGAAACATGACTGAGTGCACCACACCAACATAAGCAACTTACTACAGTACCAACTAATCTGCCACTTTGCCCCTAAAAAGAAACAATCTGCCACTTTGGCCCCTATTTTTGTAGCATTTCAGTTATAGAAACTGCAACTTTAATTGCTAAAACATGTCGCTAGTACATTGAAAACTGGTTTATACATAGGCAATAACCGTGGTGAATGTACACTTGGAGCTATACCATGATGTAAAAGGTTCTTACCAGTAACCGCAGTCAGTAACCAAGCCATGCCTCGCTTGTCTACTCGCAGCTAGTTGGGTAGCCTCGGCAGTTCAGAATCTTCTTGGGAGCACAATGCAGTCGTCTCATTCATCCACCACCCTAAACATTCAAGTAAACGGAAGTGAGAGCTGGGAGCTAACTTAAGACAAACTGCAGAGAATCAAATTAACAACTAGTTTTTTAATGACTAGGGGTACACATAGCACATATATACAGTAAGAAAAATTGGGCAGCCAGGGGGAATTAAGTGGAGATGCTACATCCTCTTCATAGGAGGCAATTCATAGGCAGCACTCAAGGTTTTTTGGTGGCAATTGTTTTCGATCTAATTGTGCAAATGAATTCAAAACATCAAATGGATTGCAAATGAATTGATTCTAGGATGCAAATCAAAACATCTAAAGACGGACACACAGAGTATCTCTAAAGACAGACACACAGAGCATGACAAGGACCAGATGCTACGCAGAGCTACCACCTAGGTAGATGGGATCGAGTGGGGGGCAAAAAGAGAGAGAGGGAGGTGGATGACCGGCGACCTGAAGGCGCGCCAGGCAGCGGAGCCGGGGCCGAGAGGTCTCCACGACGACGACCACGGCACTCTGCGTGAGGAGGGAGGGAAGCCACAGCGCGTCAGGTAAAGGAATGGAAGAGCAAATTGGGAGAATATCTTACCTCGACGAGAAGCAGAAGGACGCGGACGGCCGAGCGGAAGCAGACGACGCCATGGAGATGGAGCACCATGTCCAACCCATGGGGATGCGGATCTGGAAGCCGACCCCATGGAGGAGACGGAACTCCAGGTACAGGCCCATGGCGGACCTGTCAACCGTAGCCGCAGCCACGGCCGCTGCCATGGGGATGGAGCTCCAGGTCCAAGCCCTTGCGGATCTGGGAGCCGCCGCCGCCTGACCTGCTTGCGCGCATGATCTCCCTCTTCTCTTCCGATGAGGTGAGGGATGTGAGGGAGGGGGGAGAGGGCGGGAGCGCCGGCGGCGAGGTCGGAGGGAGACGCGGCAGCCAGGATCTGGCGCCAGAGGTGGTGGCGGCAAGGAAGGAGTGCAGCGCTAGGGTTAGCGTGAGAGAGAGGAGGGCTTGCTGCCATGGGTGGGGTTCGTGCGAGAGAGAAGGGTTGGGTGGGGTTCGCGATAGAGAGGGGGGTTTGCTGCCGTCGGATGGGATGGACCGCTGGACGGATGGATGGACTGATGTTTGCCAGGTCATCGATCCAAGCCACTCGTGATTCCACCAATCAGAATTAAGCTTAGGTAGTTTTGTTTTTTTCTTTTGTTTCTCTTATAATTTTCACCCTCTAATTCAGGGTAAACATTCAACATATTAACCACTTATAGTTTGCTATAATGAAACAATAGTGTGCACATGTGTATATCTTGGGATGACAAACAATGTTGATTTGGGGGGTTTTCACTTTCATTGCACAAAAGAGCCATTTTTCATTTTTTGAGTGCCCAAAATAAGTTTTTTGTGAAGAATCTACCATATATTTGTTGCAAAATTGGACCAAATCATTTTTCTAAAATATTAGGCCATATTTAATGTATAATTGACCAAATGGTTGGGTGTCAGAAGCTTTGATCCACCTCTCATGAAAAAGACAAATTTCCGTCGATTCATCTGAAAGGGGGTCAAATTTGAACTGCAACTACCTTATAGTTTGCTCTTTATTTCTCCAAAAATCATTTCTAGGTAGATAAGTATCTATTTCATTAGAGATATTCCAAAAGTTTTGCAAGATTCAATCCCTAGCTACGAACGGTTATGCCCGCCGTTTTGACCGAAGTTTGAAACGGGCATAAGAAATTCAAAAAAAAAAGGGGAAAACCTTCACATTGTGTCATTATATGTGGCCAAGTTAGCAGGAAAAATAAAAAACTTGTAATACGGTAATTATTTTAAAAAAGTGTTCTCAGAAATGAGCTATCATGTGTGAAGATTCATGGCTTTCAAGCGAGATGATCAATCTTATGGCCACATTTATAGCATAGTTTGGTGAAATGATCTCATATTGTGCACAAGGTTGCATCTTGGAATGGCAAACAATCTTTCCTAAGGGAGTTTTCATTTTCTTTGGACGAAAAAATCATTTTCCATTTTTTTAGTGCCCAAAATGAGGGTTTTTTTGTGAAGAACCTACCAAATAATTGTTGCAAAATTGGACCAAGTCAATTTTCTAAAATACTAGGCCATATTTAATACATAATTGACCAAATGGTTGGGTGTCAAAAGCTTTTATCCACCTCTCGTGAAAAAGACAAATTTCTGCCGATTCAGTTGGAAGGAGGTCAAATTTGAACTGTAGTTGCCTCATAGTTTGCTCTTTATTTTTCTCAAAAATCATTTTTAGGTACAAAAGTATCTATTTAATAAGAGAAACACCAAAAAAATTCCAAGATTCAACCACTAGCTAGGAATGGTCATGCCCGCCGTTTTGACCGCATTTTGAAACGAGCATGAAAAATTCAAAATAAATCAAAAATTTGGAAAACCTTCGCATTGTCTCATTATATGTGACCAAGTCACCAGGAAAAATAAAAAACTTGCAATACGGCCATTGTTTTAAAAAAGTGATCTCAGAAATGAGCCATCATGTGTGAAGATTCATGGGTTTCAAGCGAGATGATCAATCTTATGGTCACATTCATGGCATGGTTTGTTCGAATGATCTCATATTGTGTACAAGGGTGCATCTTGGAATGACAAACAATGTTGCCTAAGGAAGTTTTAATTTTCTTTGCATGAAAAAATCATTTTCCATTTTTCAAGTGCCCAAAATGAGCTTTTTTGTGAAGGACCTACCAAATATTTATTGCAAAATTGTACCAAATCAATTTTACAAAATACTAGGACATATTTAATGCACAATTGACCGAATGGTTGGGTGTGAAAAGCTTTGATCCACCTCTCGTGGAAAAAGACAAATTTCCGCCGATTCAGTAGGAAGCGGGTCAAATTTGAATTGCAACTGCCTCATAGTTTGCTCTTTATTTTTTCCAAAAATCATTTATAGGTGCATAAGTATCTATTTAATCATAGAAACACCAAAAAAATCCAAGATTCAACCACGAGCTAGGAACGGTCATGCCCGCTGTTTTGACAACATTTTCAAACAGGCATGAAAAATTCAAAAACAAATCAAAAAATTGGAAAACCATTGCATTGTGTCATTATATGTGACCAAGTTACCAGGAAAAGTAATAAACTTGTAATACAATAATTCTTTAAAAAAAGTGTTCTCGGAAAGGAGCTATCATGTGTGAAGATTCATGGCTTTCAAGCCAAATGATCAATCTTATGGCCACATTCATGGCATAATTTGTTCAAATGATTTAATATTGTGCACAAGGGTGAATATTGGAATGGCAAACAATGTTGCCTAAGGAAGTTTTCATTTTCTTTGGACCAAAAATACATTTTCCATTTTTTGAGTGCCCAAAATGAGTTTTTTGTGTGAAGGACCTACCGTATATTTGTTGCAAAATTGGACCAAATCAATTTTCTAAAATATTAGGCTATATTTAATGCAAAATTGACAAAATGGTTGGGTGTAAATTTTTTTGATCCACCTCTCATGAAAAACACAAATTTCCGCTGATTCAACAGCAAATGGGTCAAATTTGAACTGCAGCTGCCTTATAGTTTGCTCTTTATTTTTTCAAAAAAATCACTTTTAGTTACATAAGTATCTATTTAATCAGAAATACATGGTTTGGTGGCGATACGTTG
Organism: Triticum aestivum; assembly: GCF_018294505.1. Classification (NCBI taxonomy): domain Eukaryota; kingdom Viridiplantae; phylum Streptophyta; class Magnoliopsida; order Poales; family Poaceae; genus Triticum; species Triticum aestivum. The sequence goes on along the minus strand of NC_057811.1, from coordinate 442,654,576 downwards.
AGGTTTGGACGGTGGCCGGGGGCCCCAACTCCAGAGCACGTAAACTCGCATGCCCGCTGCGTGGTCACCGCATGGCCGTGGCATTGCCATGCGTTCTGGGTGGCCTAGGCATGTCTAGTGGGTTGGGCACTCCCCACGTAGGTGCTAGGAAGAAAATTACAACATAATATTTTCACGAGGAGACCGAACTATGCTCAAACATGAATAGCAGCAAAGTGTTTGATTAGCGGTACGGGAAATGCACATGGCCAACGGTCGTGAGTTTTGGCTGAGGATGATCATCTACTAAGAAGACTGTCTTCACAAATTTTCAACTCAAAAGGAGGAGCCTAGGTGGTACTTGCTTTGCAAAGTACCACACTGGACAGAAATATGAATTTTGAAGCTGGGCTCAAAATAATGAATGGATTGAGCTGAAATTTGGTGGAGGACAGTTATTTGGGCATAGGAAAGCACTGTAGAAAATTGATACCATTTGGACATGCCAAAGTGGTACTTCCTTCACAATGCTTTTCTCTGGATAGAAACTTGGGAAATTAGTGAGAGAAAATGGATAAATGAAATGAGCTCAAATTTGGTGTAGGTAAGTTACATAGGTATGGTAATGTCCTGGTAAATTTTCAGATCGTTTGGGTAAGCCTAGCTAGTACTTACTTCACAAAGCTTCTCTCTAGATAGAAACTTTGGAAATTTTCTGAGGAAGATTTACCAGGAAAATGGAGCGGAATATTATCACGTGGCAATGATTTGGGTATGGAAGAGTGCCCAAAAAGTTTGAGGGTAATAGGAGGGGTCTAGATAACACTTGCTTTGCAATGTGCCAATCTGGCCATAAAATAGAAATTGAACCTGGGCTCTCATAGATTATTTGACTGAGCTGCAATTTGGAGGAGGGTGATAATTTGGGCATATGAAGGAACTATATAAATTTCATGTCATTTGGATATATAAAAATGGTACTTCCTTCACAATGCTCTCCACTGAACAGAAAATTGGGGAAAATATTGAGGGAAAATGGTTAAATTAAATGAGCTAAAATTTGGTGGAGGGAGATTCTATGGGCAGGGTCATGTCCTGGTAAATTTTCAGCAATTATAAAGCAATATAAAATATAGTTGCTTCACAAACTAAAAATATTACGAGAAACAAAGATTGGATGGTGATCACTCATGGATTGTTAGATGGGGCTAAACTTTTGAGCTATGATATGGGCATATAGAATATGTGGCAAAAAATTCAACTCATTAGGATATGCATAGCTAGTACTTCTTTCACAAAGGTTCTAGCTGGACAAAAACTCTGGAAATTTGCCAAGGAAGATTTACTGGGCAAATTGAGCTAAATTTTGTCATGAGGCAATGATTTGGATAGGAAAGAGTGCCCAAAAATTTTGAGGGCAATCTAGAATATATAAATAGCACTTCCTTCACAAAGTCTTGTTATGAACAAAATAGGAAAATGAATATTGTTGAATTATTTTTGAACTAGGCAAGGAAGGTTGAGGGAGTCCTGGATTAGGGGGTCCTCGGACAGTCGGACTATATACTTTAGCCGGACTGTTGGACTATGAAGACACAAGATTGAAGACTCCATCCCGTGTCCGGATGGGACTCTCCTTGGCGTGGAAGGCAAGCTTGGCAATATGGATATGTAGATCTCCTCCCTTGTAACCGACTCTGTGTAAACCTAGCCCCCTCCGGTGTCTATATAAACCGGAGGGTTTAGTCCGTAGGACAACAACAATCATACCATAGGCTAGCTTCCAGGGTTTGGCCTCTACGATGTCGTGGTAGATCAACTGTTGTAATACTCATATCATCAAGATCAATCAAGCAGGAAGTAGGGTATTACCTCCATCGAGAGGGCCCGAACCTGGGTAAACATCATGTCCCCCGCCTCCTGTTACCATCCGCCTTAAACGCACAGTTCGGGACCCCCTACCCAAGATCCGCCGGTTATGACACCGACATTGGTGCTTTCATTAAGAGTTCCACTATGCCGTCGCGATAAAGGCTTGATGGCTCCTTCGATCATCGCCAACGAGGCGATCCAGGGTGAGGTTTCCCTCCCCAGACAGTGTAACATCCCAAATTTTCAATTTGGAATGTTATACATAGATCATCATTGCATATCATATTTTATTGCATTTTGGCAAATCCTCGATAAATCCTAAGCAACTCAAGGACCCTCGGAGAGAGTTGGGGATTTTTTCGATTTTTCATATTTGATTTTATCAAATAATAAAACGAGAATTTTGGTTTTAATTATTTTCTCTCCGGAAAAATATTTCACATTAAAATAAATGAGAGGAGAAAATATGACTTCTCCAAAATAATTGAAATATTGGAGGAAAAATATTAAAATCATATATTGGATTTTATTGCAATTTTAATTGCATTAAAAAAATTGCACGTTTTCAAAACTGCATTTTTGTGTCAAAAAAATGTTCACCTTGTTCTAATTATTTTAATTAGACGGGGAAAATTTGTTTTATCATTTTTGGATTTTTATTTAGTTTTCTGTGATTTTTTTGGGATTCTGCGAAATATTTAAAAAAAACCCACCCGACCGGGCCGAGGCCCAGCCGAGCCGGCCGGCCCAGCCCCGCCGTCTCCCTCGCGCAGCCGCCGCCGCCGCGCCCGAGTCCGCCTCGAGCACGGCCGCCGCCGCCTTGCCCCCTCCCCCACGCCACCAGCCCCCCCCTCATAAATACCCCGCCGCCGCCCTCCCTCTCACCCCGAGCCGCCGCCCCAGCCCGCACTCGTCGCCGCCGCCGCAGCGCCTCGCCGCCGCCGCTCGCCCGTCGCCGTGCGCCGCCGCCGCTCGCCACCCGCTCGCCCCGCCCGAGCCTCGCCGCCCCTCGCCGAGCCCAGCCGGAGCCCAGCCGACCCCGCCGGAGCCCCATTCCGACGAGGTACCGATCCGACGTCGTTGCCGGTTTTTTTTAAAAAACCCTAGATCGGTTTATTTTCTTCGGTTATATTATTTAGTGAGCGTTCACCGACCTGTTCGTTTTAACGAACGTGTTCGTCGGATTTTCACTGTCAACGAACGTCCGTTCTTTAACCATTCGTCGATTTTTCTTTTTCGTCGGATTTTTCCGCGATTATTTCAGATCCCGATTTCAGATCAGATCTTCGTTTTCGTTTAACTTTTCGCTCGTTTATCGGAATCAGGCGATTCAAGCGCCAAGAGTTTCGTCTCGAAATTCTCTTTCCGTTTAACCTACTCAAACAAGTTTTTGCTACTGTAAAATTTGACCTAGATCCAGATTAGTAAACGAAGCTTGTTTCTTTCGCCGTTTGACTTTCGTTGCTTCGTTCGATTTGATTCTTTTTGCAAACCGGAGTTCTTATGTTGAACTTTCTGGTTGGATCTGTCATTCGAGTTTTACGTGTGCATTAGATGAGTACTTATTGTTTGCTTGTTTGTTTGCGATAGAGTACCCGGAGTGCGCCGCTTGTTACTTCGAATCTCTAGGTTTCGCGGATCATCAGCAAGGCAAATAACACTTTGATCATACCTTTTCCATACCCAGTTTTTATTGCATTAGATCAATCCTCAAACAGTGCATGACTAGGATCTAATTAAACTGTGGGTATTGGGAAGTAGTTGAGGTAGTACCTATTACCTGTTTGATTACCAAACCCTTGGGAGTTACTTCTGCGTTTGCTATTATATTGCCATGCTATGCTCGTAGACGTGGATTGGGTTTGAGAGATTTCCATGACAGATGTGAGATTGTTAATTAATGGTTTACTTAAGGTGGCAACTAAAACTCACATCTGGGTGGATTGAGGTACCTGGTTATTCCAGGATTGCCTGTTTTTCTTTTGGACCGCCACCCAGGTTCAAAGGGATCATGAGATTATTCATGCTAGAAACTTCTGTGTGCAGCCGCAAGCTATTATGGGCTCTAGCATAGTTGACTAAGTTGTGTGAGCTCTTACAGTGGTAGACTAGCAGATGTAGGGGAAAGTAGGTGTAACTGTCTACCCATACGTAAGGTGCAAACACTTCTGAAAGACTGTGTCTCGGTCATCCGTTACTCAAACACCATGTAGTGCGAGTAATCCAACGGAGGAGATCGAGTCTTGTGGGAAAAGTGCACAAACCTCTGCAGAGTGTACAAACTAATCATGGTTAGCCGTGTCCCCGGTTATGGACAACTTGAGTATCTAGTACCTGGATTATCATGTGAATCTCATCATGTTATTTTAATTAATTTTGTTGGGTTAATGATGATACTTAATTGGGATTGAGATGTTGTCAACCATCTCAATGTTTCACAACCACCATGATAGTTAAATAGAATTATTCCTTTGCAGTAGGGAAAAATTGGCTTTTCGCAAAACTGTAACCATAGAGCTTTCCACCAGCCATATATGCATGTAGTATAGCATTATTATGTTCATTATTCTCTATGTGTTACTTTGCCAGCATATTCCATGTGCTGACCCGTTTTCGGGCTGCAACGTTTCATGTTGCAGACTTTTCAGACGACGAGTAAGGTGCCTTAGGTCGTGGTCTTATACTTAGTGATGCCGTTGGAGTTGATGGACTCACTTACCTTCGAAGTCTTCCGCTGTTATCGTATTTAGATGGCCTTAAGCCATATTTGTCATACTTATTATATTTTGAGATATTCGATGTAATAAGTGTGTGATTGCTACTCTGTTATAAATCCTCCAATTGTACTGTGCGTGTCAGCATTACTGATCCAGGGCTGACACTGGTGCACAGCAGCATAGACTATTTGAGGTCTGGTCGCTACAAAGGTGGTATCAGAGCCAGGTTGACTGTAGGACACGACCGCTAAGCTTAAGCCCTAGAAAACTTCTCTCTTCTCATTTCTGACCCCTCTCCACTTTCTACTCTTTTAGGAATGGCGGATACAAGGAGCAAGTTCATGCAACCAGATGAAGACACGCCTTTTGGACGACATTTGAAGGAAGTCACTAAGTACTTGAACATGGGAATACCAAGCATCACTGGAACCTACAACGCCACATTACTCGAAGAGGATAGCTGGAAGATTCAAGTTCAAGTTCCAGGAAGGACGTTTGTGCCAGTTACTGAACCCATAAGATTGGTTTTCGAAGCACCAACCTGGAGTTTAGGGAAGAGCATGGCAGCCCACATCGCTATGGGACGCATTGGAGAAGTCTACCACAGGGAGCTTAAGGATACTATTTATCAGATTTGTGGACGCCGAGACGAGCAATGGGAGATGATCAGAACCAAGAAGGATGGATCAATTGCAGCTTTCATCCAGGAGCGAAACCAACACATTCGTCGCTAGGAGAACCAGATGTGCTCAGACAAGGAAGATCTGAAGAAGGCATTGACGAAGATCAAGGAGCTGGAGGAAGAACTCAAGGCCACACGCGAGGATTATTTGGAGGAAATCGTCACACTAGTAGGGAAGAATGACGACCTGGAGAAGAAGATTGGAGTATTCATGGGAAATCCAATGCCAAAAGGAGAAGATGACGAATGCACTTGCCCGGATAACTACATCATAATCGACGACACTGACTCGGAACCAAGTGAAGATGACTTTGTTGATGAAGCTGGAGCAGACATCATGGAGTCATCAACTGATTAGAATTTCTATTAGACCACCATATGAGTAGTAGTTTTTCCCCCATGTATATAATATAGTTCGAGCACTTGTAACGCTAGTGAGATCGATTGTATGCCTTGTTTGAATTGATTGAGTGATATTGATTGTATTTGACTCATGAGCATATGGGTAGTGTTTTCTCTCTAGACCTCATTCTATTCTTAACTCTCATCTTTTCTAACCCATCAGATGCCTCCGAGACGCGACACCGGATTTGTCTTCCCACCAGAGATCACTCAGTTGATTCAGCAACAGAATGCCCTGATGCAAGTGTTAGTGCAGAACCAAGGCAACAACAACAACAACAACAACCCACCGCCACCACCACCTGTTGATCACTTAGCCCGTTTCTTGAGGCTAAACCCGCCGGTGTTTTCCAGTAGCACCGAGCCGATTGTTGCAGATGATTGGCTCCGCAAAGTTGGAAGGGAGTTGACCACTGCAGGATGCACAGATGCGGAAAGAGTGCGTTTTGCCGCACATCAGCTTGATGGACCCGCAGCATCATGGTGGGAGAATTACACAGCCACACACCCTATTGACACTGTCACATGGGACCAGTTTCAGCAAGCTTTCCGTACAGCTCATGTTGCAGCAGGAGCTATGGCTATGAAGAAGCGTGAGTTTCGCAACCTACGCCAAGGAGGACGCACCGTAGGCCAGTATGTGGAGGATTTCAGTAAGTTAGCACGTTATGCACCTGATGACGTTGCTACAGATGCAGCCAAGCAGGAGAAGTTTTTGGAAGGACTGAATGATGAACTGAGCATGCAGTTGATGGTAGCAACCTTCAACAACTACCAGGAGTTGGTAGATAGAGCTCTCATGATTGAAGGGAAGCAACAGCAGATTGAAAACCGTAAGAGGAAGTATGGACAAGGGAAGTATAATTCTGGAGCTCAGCAGAAACCACGATTTGCCCCGAAACCGGGAGGACAGTTTCAGCATACCCATGGAGGAGGTAGTTCGCACAACCATAATGGCTCCAAGAATGGTAATGGGAATGGAGGAAGCAATGGACAGAACCGCACCAACCCATCTACCCCAGCCAAGAGGGACATGAGCCAAGTCACTTGCTTTAAGTGCCAGAAGACTGGACATTATGCCAATGAATGTCCTGAAGCCCAGAATGGAAATGGCAATGGAAGCTCTGGGAAGAAGCCGAACCCTTTCAATAAAGGACATGTGAACCATGTGAGCATGGAAGAGGTTGAAGCACAGCCTGATGCAGTAATAGGTAAGTTTATGGTCAAGTCATTTACTGCAATCGTTCTTTTTGATACTGGTGCATCGCATTCATACATATCAAGGGGATTTGTGGATAAGTTTAAGTTGCCCACCAAAGTTCTCAGAACACCTATGCTAGTAACCTCGCCAAGAGCAGAGTATATGGCAAGCCAAGGATGTTTTCAGATGCCATTGGCCATAGGTAGGCATGTTTTCCCCTCGGACCTAATAATTTTGGAGTCGCAAGGTTTGGATGTGATTTTGGGAATGGATTGGCTATCAAAGTATGAAGGGAACATCGATTGTGCCAGTAAGTCGATTTTGCTTACCACCCCAGAAGGAAGAAGGATTAAGTATGTATCACAGCATGTGTCAAAGAGGACTCAAGTGAATTCCTTATCAGGAGTTGTACAGGAGGAAGTATCAGTGGTGAAGGATTATCCGGATGTATTTCCAGAAGAGTTGCCAGGCATGACACCGGATAGAGACATTGAGTTTCTGATTGAACTTTTGCCAGGCACAGGGCCAATATCTAAGAGACCGTACAGGATGCCCGCAAAAGATTTGGAGGAAATTAAGAAGCAGATTAAGGAGTTACTGGATAAAGGCTATATTTGCCCAAGTTCATCACCTTGGGGATCACCAGTACTTCTAGTGGAGAAGAAAGATGGATCATTGAGGATGGTTATTGATTATCGTGGATTGAATGAAGTGACCATCAAAAACAAGTACCCACTGCCGATGATCAATGATTTGTTTGACCGCTTACAAGGAGCTAAAGTATTTTCCAAGATCGATCTACGATCAGGATACCATCAGTTAAAGATTCGAGAGCAGGATATACCCAAGACGGCTTTTACCACCAGATATGGGCTGTATGAGTATACCGTTATGTCATTTGGTCTGACTAACGCACCTGCCTATTTCATGAACCTGATGGACAAAGTGTTTATGGAGTTTTTGGATAAGTTCGTCGTGGTGTTCATTGATGATATTTTGGTCTTTTCCAAGAATGATGAAGAGCATGAGGAGCATTTGCGATTGGTACTTGAGAAGCTCAGAGAGCATCAGTTATATGCCAAGTTCAGCAAATGTGAATTTTGGCTGAAGGAAGTTGGATTCCTCGGACATGTTATTTCTGGAGAAGGAATAGCAGTAGACCCCGCCAAAGTTGACACCATAACAAGTTGGGAATCACCCACGTCAGTTGGAGAAATCCGGAGTTTCCTTGGACTCGCAGGATACTACCGGAGATTCATCGAGAATTTCTCAAAGATTGCAAAGCCCATGACTGAGCTATTGAAGAAGGACACCAAGTTCAATTGGACTGAGGAATGTGAAGATAGTTTCCAAGAGTTGAAGAAACGATTGGTTACATCACCAGTGTTGATTCTGCCAGATCAACGCAAGGATTATGAAGTTTATTGCGACGCTTCTCGTCGAGGACTTGGAGCAGTGCTTATGCAGGAAGGAAGAGTTGTGTCATATGCTTCACGACAACTTAAACCCCATGAGAAGAATTATGCTACGCATGATTTGGAGTTAGCAGCCGTGGTGCATGCGTTGAAGACATGGAGACATTTTTTCATCGGAAACCATTGTGAGGTGTACACGGATCACAAAAGTTTGAAGTACATTTTCACGTAGAAAGAGTTAAATCTCAGACAGAGGAGATGGTTGGAACTCATAAAGGATTATGATATGAGATTGCATTATCACCCAGGGAAGGCTAACGTAGTAGCAGATGCGTTGAGCTGCAAGAGCCATGTTAACACCCTCATAACAGGAGAGTTACCTCAGGAGTTAGCCGAGGACCTTCGCGAGCTATGTTTGGAGATAGTCCCAAGAGGCTATTTAGCGACATTGGAGATTTAGTCTACCTTGATGGAAAAGATCAGAGAAGCTCAGAAGACAGACAAGGAGATTGACGAGATAAAGGAAAAGATGAGCAAAGGAAAAGCCAAGGGATTTCGTGAGGATGAGCACGATACCTTATGGTTTGAGGACCGCGTTTATGTGCCCAATGATCCGGAGATCAGGAAGTTGATTTTGCAAGAAGCCCATGATTCACCGTACTCGATTCACCCAGGAAATACCAAGATGTATTTGGATCTGAAGAATACTTTCTGGTGGACCGAAATGAAGAAGGATATTGCGGAGTATGTAGCAGTTTGTGATGTATGTCAGAGAGTGAAAGCAGAGCATCAGAAGCCAGCAGGATTACTACAACCATTGCCAATACCCAAACGGAAGTGGGATAAAATAGGCATGGATTTTATCACAGGATTGCCAAGGACTCGTTCAGGCTATGACTCAATATGGGTTGTAGTCGACCGTTTGACGAAAGTGGCTCATTTCATTCCAGTGAAGACCACTTACACCAGTGCTAAGTTGGCAAAGATATACATGACCAGGATCGTATGTTTGCATGGAGTTCCGAGGACCATTGTATCAGATAGAGGAACCCAGTTTACCTCGAAGTTTTGGAAGCAGTTACATGAAACATTGGGAACCAAGCAAGAATTCAGTACAGCCTTTCACCCACAGACAGATGGACAGATCGAGAGAGTCAATCAGATTTTGGAGGACATGTTGAGAGCTTGTGCACTAGATTATGGATCTAGTTGGGACGACAATTTGCCATATGTAGAGTTTTCTTACAACAACAGTTATCAAACCAGTTTGAAGATGGCCCCTTTCGAAGCTTTGTACGGAAGAAGGTGTAGAACACCGTTGTTATGGGACGAAGTTGGAGACCGTCAGTTGTTTGGACCAGATTTGATTAAGGAGTCTGAACAGAAAGTGAGGTTGATACGCGATAGGCTCAAGGTAGCCCAGTCCAGGCAGAAGAGTTATGCTGATTCTAAACGAAAGGAGACAGTTCACGAAGTCGGAGACAGAGTTTATCTTCGAGTATCACCACTTCGAGGAGTGAAGCGCTTTGGAGTTAAGGGAAAGTTAGCGCCCCGTTTTATCGGACCATACAGAGTTTTGGAACGTATGGGAGAAGTTGCCTACAAGCTAGAATTGCCCGAAGGATTGTCAGGAGTTCATGATGTATTTCATGTTTCCCAGTTGAAGAAGTGCCACGCAGAGATGGCTGAGATACCACTGAGAGATACAGTGCCACTGGAAGCGATTCAGCTGGAAAGTGATTTGACCTATGAGGAGAAGCCAGTTAAGATTCTCGAGTATGCCAGCCGAGTTACCCGCAATAAGGTTATCAAGTTTTGCAAAGTCCAGTGGAGTCACCATTCGGAAGATGAAGCCACCTGGGAGCGAGAGGAGGATCTACGGAAGGACCACTCTCCTATTTTCTAGCCAACCCGAATCTCGAGGGCGAGATTCATCTTAAGGGGGGTAGGTTTGTAACATCCCAAATTTTCAATTTGGAATGTTATACATAGATCATCATTGCATATCATATTTTATTGCATTTTGGCAAATCCTCGATAAATCCTAAGCAACTCAAGGACCCTCGGAGAGAGTTGGGGATTTTTTCGATTTTTCATATTTGATTTTATCAAATAATAAAACGAGGATTTTGGTTTTAATTATTTTCTCTCCGGAAAAATATTTCACATTAAAATAAATGAGAGGAGAAAACATGACTTCTCCAAAACAATTGAAATATTGGAGGAAAAATATTAAAATCATATATTGTATTTTATTCGGATTTTATTGCAATTTTAATTGCATTAAAAAATTGCACATTTTCAAAACTGCATTTTGTGTCAAAAAAATGTTCACCTTGTTCTAATTATTCTAATTAGACGGGGAAATTTTGTTTTATTATTTTTGGATTTTTATTTATTTTTCTGTGATTTTTTTGGGATTCTGCGGAATATTTAAAAAAAACGCGCCCGACCGGGCCGAGGCCGAGCCGAGCCGGCCGGCCCAGCCCCGCCGTCTCCCTCGCGCAGCCGCCGCCGCCACCGCGCCCGAGTCCGCCTCGAGCACGGCCGCCGCCGCCTTGCCCCCTCCCCCACGCCACCAGCCCCCCCTCATAAATACCCCGCTGCCGCCCTCCCTCTCACCCCGAGCCGCCGCCCCCGCTCGCACTCGCCGCCGCCGCCGCCGCGCCTTGCCGCCGCCGCTCGCCCGTCGCCATCGGCGCCGCCCCTCGCCACCCGCGCGCCCCGCCCGAGCCTCGCCGCCCCTCATCGAGCCCCGCCGGAGCCCCGTTCCGACGAGGTACCGATCCGACGCCGTTGCCGGGTTTTTTTTAAACTGTTTGTTTTTTTATAACCCTAGATCGGTTTATTTTCTTCGGTTTTATTATTTAGTGAGCGTTCACCGACCCGTTCGTTTTAACGAACGTGTTCGTCGGATTTTCACTGTCAACGAACGTCCGTTCTTTAACCGTTCGTCGATTTTTCTTTTTCGTTGGATTTTTCCGCGATTATTTCAGATCCCGATTTCAGATCAGATCTTCGTTTTCGTTTAACTTTTCGCTCGTTTATCGGAATCAGGCGATTCAAGCGCCTAGAGTTTCGTCTCGAAATTCTCTTTCCGTTTAACCTACTCAAACAAGTTTTTGCTACTGTAAAATCTGACCTAGATCCAGATTAGTAAACGAAGCTTATTTCTTTCGCCGTTTGACTTTCGTTGCTTCGTTAGATTTGATTCTTTTTGCAAACCGGAGTTCTTAAGTCGAACTTTCTGGTTGGATCTTTCATTCGAGTTTTACGTGTGCATTAGATGAGTACTTATTGTTTGCTTGTTTGTTTGCGATAGAGTACCCGGAGTGCGCCGCTTGTTACTTCGAATCTCTAGGTTTCGCGGATCATCAGCAAGGCAAGTAACACTTTGATCATACCTTTTCCATACCCAGTTTTTATTGCATTAGATCAATCCTCAAACAGTGCATGACTAGGATCTAATTAAACTGTGGGTGTTGGGAAGTAGTTGAGGTAGTACCTATTACCTGTTTGATTACCAAACCCTTGGGAGTTACTTCTACGTTTGCTATTATATTGCCATGCTATGCTCGTAGACGTGGATTGGGTTTGAGAGATTTCCATGACAGATGTGAGATTGTTAATTAATGGTTTACTTAAGGTGGCAACTAAAACTCACATCTGGGTGGATTGAGGTACCTGGTTATTCCAGGATTGCCTGTTTTTCTTTTGGACCGCCACCCAGGTTCAAAGGGATCATGAGATTATTCATGCTAGAAACTTCCGTGTGCAGCCGCAAGCTATTATGGGCTCTAGCATAGTTGACTAAGTTGTGTGAACTCTTACAGTGGTAGACTAGCAGATGTAGGGGAAAGTAGGTGTAACTGTCTACCCATACGTAAGGTGCAAACACTTCTGAAAGACTGTGTCTCGGTCATCCGTTACTCAAACACCATGTAGTGCGAGTAATCCAACGGAGGAGATCGAGTCTTGTGGGGAAAAGTGCACAAACCTCTGCAGAGTGTACAAACTAATCATGGTTAGCCGTGTCCCCGGTTATGGACAACTTGAGTATCTAGTACCTGGATTATCATGTGAATCTCATCATGTTACTTTAATTAATTTTGTTGGGTTAATGATGATACTTAATTGGGATTGAGATGCTGTCAACCATCTCAATGTTTCACAACCACCATGATAGTTAAATAAAATTATTCCTTTGCAGTAGGGAAAAATTGGCTTTTCGCAAAACTGTAACCATAGAGCTTTCCACCAGCCATATATGCATGTAGTATAGCATTATTATGTTCATTATTCTCTATGTGTTACTTTGCCAGCATATTCCATGTGCTGACCCGTTTTCGGGCTGCAACGTTTCATGTTGCAGACTTTTCAGACGACGAGTAAGGTGCCTTAGGTCGTGGTCTTATACTTAGTGATGCCGTTGGAGTTGATGGACTCACTTACCTTCGAAGTCTTCCGCTGTTATCGTATTTAGATGGCCTTAAGCCATATTTGTCATACTTATTATATTTTGAGATATTCGATGTAATAAGTGTGTGATTGCTACTCTGTTATAAATCCTCCAATTGTACTGTGCGTGGCAGCATTACTAATCCAGGGATGACACTGGTGCACAGCAGCACAGACTATTTGAGGTCTGGTCGCTACAGACAGATCATATTCGGCGGCTTCGTGCTACGGGCCAACTCGCTTGGCCATCTGGAGCAGATCGAGAGCTACGCCCCTGGCCGTCAGGTCAAGTTTGGAAATTTAAACTACATGGCCGATATCCGCGGAGACTTGATCTTTGACGGATTCGAGCCCATGTCAGGTGCGCCGCACAGTCACGACGAGCACGACTTAGCTCTGCCGCCGGACGGTGTTCGGGAGATCACACCTATGGCTACTCCGGCCCTAGATCCGGAGTCGATTGCGCCGTCCGAGGACAGGTGGATGGGCCCCGCCTCAGAGGCCACACACTCAGTGGCGATAGAGCCGAATACTGACTTCATCTCCTATGAGACATGTGTCGCCGGATCCTTGGATTCGTCCCCGACCACAGGCCCCGAACCGCCTGCGTCCATGCCTATCGAATCTGATTGGGCGCCGATCATGGAGTTTACCTCCGAGGATATCTTTCAGCAATCGCCTTTTGGCGATGTGCTTAATTCATTAAGGTCTCTCTCCTTGTCAGGAGGCCCTTGGCCGAACTATGTACAGCTCGAATGGGAGGCGGACGACGAAGAAATTCGTTCCCCACCCACCACCCACTTAATAGCCACTGTCGATGACTTAACCGACATGCTCGATTTTGACTCGAAGACATCGATGGTATGGACGACGATGCAGGAGAAGAACAGGAACCACCGCCCACAGGGCGCTGGACAGCCACTTCATCACACGATATCTATATGGTGGATACGCCCAAAGAAAACAATGACGAGGAACGGAAGGATGTAGCGAGGGATAGTTCCCTCGAGAAGCAACCAAAGCGACGGCGTAGGCGCCGCTCCAAATCCCGCCTCGGCAAAAACAGCGATAACAGCGCAAGAAAAAATAATACCCCGGTCGACCCCAGAGGAAACAACGACCACACGGACCCAGTGATAGAGCAGGATGAACCAGCGGACGGCGAACATAGTACGCAGCCGCTGTCCGATCACGGCGACGCCGAGGATAAAGCTCATCAACCTCTCTCCGGAGAAGAAAACAGTCCTGACGATGATGCACACATCATCCCGGAAAGGCACTTGGAACAAGAGAACCTCCATAGAAGGCTTATTGCCACCGCGAGGAGTCTGAAGAAGCAGAAGCAAAGGCTCAAGGCCGCGCAGAATACGCTCAACAGTAGATGGAACAAAGTGCTCGACACTGAAGAAAAGTACGGTGGCAGTCACCACACAAAGAGCTATCCAAAGCGCAAGCTGTTGCCTGAATTCTATGATGAGGCCTTAGAGCCTACACAACAGAAAAATAAAATGGCCGACCGGTCGGATCGACCACCTCGTGGCCGCGATAGGGCGGCTAACGAGGCCGCACATAAGTCAGCACACAATTCACGCAAGGACTTGCATCAAAAAGCCGGCGTGACCAGATCCATCTACGGATCCAGGAAGCGCGCTCCAGCGCAGAATCAACATCAAACACTACAACCGTCAGAACGCCATGACACATCCAAATAAAGGGGTGCCGCGCACCCCCTATGTTTCACCGATGAGGTGTTGGATCACGAATTTCCAGAGGGATTCAAACCCGTGAACATAGAAGTGTACGACGGAACGACAGACCCTGGGGTCTGGATTGAGGACTTCATCCTCCATATCCATATGGCTCGCGGAGACGATCTCCACTCCATCAAGTACTTGCCCCTCAAGCTGAAAGGACCAGCTCGGCACTGGCTTAAGATCCTCCCCGAAAATTCAATTGGAAGTTGGGAGGGGCTTGAGGATGCTTTTAGGGCTAACTTTCAAGGGACCTATGTCCGACCTCCGGATGCAGACGATTTAAGTCATATAATTTAACAGCCCGGAGAGTCGACTGCCCGGACGCCGAAGCCTTAGCAGCTTTCAAACACAGCGTCCGAGACGAATTGCTCGCCAGACACCTCGGCCAAGAAAAACCGAGGACAATGGCAGCCCTAACAAGCCTTATGACCCGCTTTTGCGCGGGCAAAGATAGCTGGCTGGCCCGTAGTAGCACCAGCGACCCAGGCACATCTGAAGTCAGGGCTGGCAATGGAAAACCACGACGCAGTAAAAGCAAGCATCGAAATAACGAAGTCAGCCCAGACAACACGGCGGTAAACTTCGGATTTAGGGGCTCTCGACCCGGTCAACGAAAAAGCCTTTCAAAGGCAGCAGAGATGGACCGTCCAGCCTAAACAAGATTCTAGACAAATTATGTCAGATTCATGGCACCTCCGATAAACCTGCAAATCACACCCACAGAGAATGCTGGGTCTTCAAGCAGGCCGACAAGCTAAACGCCAAACACAAGGGGAGGGAGACACCAAGTGAAGACGAGGATGAGCCTCGCCAGCAAAACACTGGGGGACAGAAAAAAATTCCCACCGGAGGTCAAAACAGTGAACATGATTCACTTAACAAAAAGAAGGAGCAAACACGCACTCCGAGACATATGCGGCATAGAGCCCGTCAACCCTAAGTTCAACCCTTGGTCGGCCTACCCGGTCACTTTTGATCGTAGGGATCACCCGACTAGTATCCGGCACGGAGGATTGGCCGCCTTGGTGCTAGACCCAATAATCGACAGATACCATCTCACCCAAGTCCTCATGGACGGCGGCAGTAGTCTTAATCTGATATATTAGGACACAGTCCGCAAAATGGGGATAGACCCGACAAGAATCAGCCAAAGCAATACTATCTTTAAAGGAGTAATACCAGGCCCAGAGGCCCGCTGTACGGGCTCTCTAGTACTAGAGGTTGTATTCGGTTCTCCCGACAACTTCCGAAGTGAAAAGGTAACCTTCGACATCGCTCCATTCCGCAGCGGCTATCAAGCACTACTCGGAAGAACGGCCTTCGCTCGTTTTAATGCAGTACCGCATTACGCTTCTCTTAAGCATAAGATGCCCGTTCCACGTGGCATCATCATAGTTAGCGGAAACACTGAGCATTCCTTACGCGCGGAAGAACGTGTGGCGGCTTTAGCAGCCGAACACTAAATGGCCTTTCCAACCAGAATAAACGGTCGGTCGTCAAGGCCGCGGACACGGCTAGACGAGTCCGGCGCACCACTAGCTGTAACAGCTTAGATAAACCTGAGATTGGTTTGATGGATATACCCCCATAGGCGGTACCAGGGGCTTCCCGCATGTAAAAAGGACTACAGTTCGGCTTTACCTCATTTCGATTGAATTTTAATGAGAATAATCAGTTTTTCGCACGAAGACTTTCATCTAAGTTTTTCTCTTTTACAGATGACAATCGTGCTACACCCTTCCAAGATACGGCACAATGGAGACACAGGCGCAGACGTGCAACGGGGCCCCGCTCAAAGGTTTCTTTTTAGATTAAGACCCTGTGTAAACCTTTCTTACTGTCTCTTGTTGCTTGACACCCCCCGGATACCTAACACAACCGTGAGGGATGCTGGCGTTGTTGGCATTTTGCCACGACAGACTAATGCATGTACCTGGAAATTTAGGGTCCATTATCAAGGGCGTTACTCAGCCCGGTACATGTTGTAAAGACCGAACACCTTAGGGAGTGTTCGGCGTCGCGAGTTTGGCCTTATATGCACCAGCTCCAAATCATGTCTTTGGTCAAATGTTGGGTTTGCCCGGCTCCCGCGTTTTGCTACCTTACGTTCCGCTCTATCGGCTAAGGTGGCACCGGGAGAACAACTGCAATTGTGCCCTGGTTCATCCGGATGAGCACCTCAGTAGAGAAAGCCGAAAACTGACTGTCATGATAAAGCGCGAGACTGGTCAACCACTCGATGACTTAGCGGAATCTTCGGGATTCCTCCGCATTAACGAAGGGCTGGTTTTCCCGGTCATGTACGTACGCGCCCCGTACTCGGATGAGCGCGGAAGTACCAGGGGCTATATAGTAGCCCCACTGTCAAACTCCTATGGTTAAGTGAAAGTGTTAAAGCAATATAGTCCGATTGCCTCGTTCGCCGCACTACCACCTCCTTAATGGACCAAGACGTTGGATCAAGTGTGAACACGTGCTTTTGCGAACACCCCCGCATTATATGTGTGGGGGCTGAAGCCGACGACTACAAACTTTCAGGTTATATATATACATAAACGACCGCATAGGAGGCATAATAATACTTTCAGGCAAAAGTATAAACACAGTCTCTATAATTCAAATAGCATTGTTCTTACAATCGGGATACATCTCACTCGAACATGACACTCTTCGAGCACTGAGCATCTATTAAACGAGCACCTTCTAGGACTTCTTCAAAATAATGCTCGGCCGAAACCTGGCCTACGGCCGGATTCTGGGTTCCAATAGCGGTGGCCTCCATCTTTGCCCAGTATGTCTTGACACGGGCAAGAGCCATCCGCGCACCCTCTATGCACACCGACCTCTTTACAGCATCGATATGCGGCACAGCACCAAGGAATCGTTG
Organism: Triticum aestivum; assembly: GCF_018294505.1. Classification (NCBI taxonomy): domain Eukaryota; kingdom Viridiplantae; phylum Streptophyta; class Magnoliopsida; order Poales; family Poaceae; genus Triticum; species Triticum aestivum. Next base: position 442,637,209 of record NC_057811.1, on the reverse strand, counting down.
CACTAGACCAAAATAACTATTCATCCTTGGTCCTTCCGGCTAAAGGCGATCCACGACAGACCTCATGGCAAGTCCGGACAACCTATGGAGCTCGGCCCACTCGGCCATTTGCTCATTTAACAGCAGCGGACGCGCTGGAGCATTGAACTGCGACCAGAACAACTTTTCCACTTCATGATCCTTTTGAGCTTCGAAAAACTTGGTCGCATCAGTAGCACTCGCTGCCAAATCCAAGTACGCGTCCACAGAACTCCATAATTGATCCAGAAGGGCATACTTAGGATCTCCGAACTTCGTCCGCAACAAAAAGGGCTTCCCAGCCATGATATCTCCGGCTTGACGTAGCTCCTCCTTTGCCGCTCTGATTTTAGAGCGGGTTTCCTTGACTGCTACCATGGCTTTCTCCAGGTCCGCCGTCTTCGTTTGACTTTCCCTTTCAAGAAGATCATAACGCTCGGCGGCATCTTTCAACTCAACAGCCATCTTGGCCATTTTCTCTTTGGTCTGGCAATGCGCAGCCTGTTCGGCTCTTAACTCTTCAACCGCCTTTAGGGAAGCCGCATCACTCCTCCTGGGTTGTTCCTTGGCTCGGGCAAGTTCCGCCCGAAGGGTCTCCACGGCAGCAGCTCCATCTACAGTCACAACATATTATAGATACTAGCATCATGCTCCTCTTAATATATGTTGACCACCGGAGAATACATACCATGTGCCTCGTCAAGCCGCCTGTTTACAAGCACGATGTCGGCATCCGCCGCATCAAGTTGCCGCTTCAGTTCGGCAAACTCACCAGTCCGGCTAGCCACTGGACCCTCAGCTGCCTGCACACGTAAGCAACACGGTTATTACCTGGGACTATGATCCTCTGTTTGCCGCCTTTTTCGACAGCAACCAGAGTCTCAGGGGCTACTATATGCATAGGGCACACCTAGCATGTGCGGTACCGTCAAAAATATACATATTACTTTGCGTACCTCAAAGCCTCTCAGCAGGCTCATAAAAGCTTCATGCAACCCGCTTTCGGCGGATGAAATCCTCTCAACCACCGTACCCATTAGCGTAGGATGCGCTTCTGAGATAGTCGCTTGCTCCAGACGATTCATCGGTGCGTCTGGTCACGCACCGGACAGTCCCGGACTCTTTCTGTTGCTCCCCTTAGGAGCCGAATACTCCGGACTTCGGGAGGCCGAAGGGTTACCTTCTGGCCTTGGTGGATCAGGAGAAATCCTTCATGACGACACCTCTGGGTCGTCCGCCTCATAAGGCGGGGAGGCATGGGGAGGTGTTTCGCTCTCCATCATCTCCGGAAGAAGATCCCCCGAAGACGAACTCTGTCGAGAAGGGCTACGATCCGAACTACAAGACATACGTCTCGGTTATTGTCCTCGGAAATAAAGTAAGATATATTTAATATAAAGTGCTTTTGTTTACTTACAGCTCGGTGGAGGGCTGGTCCCCTTGCGGGCACTGTGCGGTAAGGATGCCCTCCGGGGTAGGGCCCCCTGACAAAGGTTTCTTCCCTCGTTTGGAAACCATTGTTTCCAAGTCTTCAGAGGCGGCCCTCTTCCTTCCTTGGGGAGAGGGAATTTTAGATTCTTCTTCCTGGTTATCCTCCTTCGTGGAGGCACTAATTCCCCCGGTTTGGATGAGTAATGAGTGAGGCTCGCTTTCGGCTTCTTTGTTCCTCCCTTTATCTTCCCCTGATGGCCCTTGATAAGGCGCAAGGTGATCCTTCAGGAAGGGGGGCCGAACACCTGATCATCTTCGCCTTTTTTTATCCAGTCCTGGTCAAAGACCGACTTTTCAGAATGATGTTGTGATAAATATAGAGATAGTATGTTCGGCCGAAGAATTACTTACTTGGGTGTCTGGACGATTGCAGTTTAGGCCCGCATCCTCGGTGGTGTATGGACACTTTATTCGTGATCCGAAGAACAATCTGTACATCTCTTCGAGCGTCACGCCGAAGAATTGCTGAATGGTTCGCGGTCCTTCCGGGTTGAACTCCAACATACGGAGAGATCGACATTGGCATGGCAGGACCCGACGAACTAGCATGACTTGCATTACTTTCACAAGGCTGACATCTCTCTTGAGGAGATCCCGGATGCGACTCTGCAATGTCGGCACGTCATTAGCCGGCCCCCAGTCCAGCCCCTTGTTGACCCATGACGCCAGTTGTCGCGGGGGGGCCGAACGGAAGGCAAGGGCAGCTACCCACTTAGTACTTCAGGGAGCCGTATGTAAAACCACTCCCGCTGCCATAAGTTGGACATCTCGGGGAAGGATCCCTTTGGCCATGGAGCATCGACGCCTTTGCTTATTATGGCGCCTCCGCCCTCTGCGTGTTGCCCATCGATCAACTTCGGCTTCACATTGAAGGTCTTGAGCCATAAGCCGAAGTGTGGGGCGATGCGGAGGAAGGCCTCACACACGACGATAAATGACGAGATGTGAAGGATGGAATCCGGAGCAAGATCATGGAAATCGAGCCCGTAATAGAACATAAGCCCTCTAACAAAGGGATCAAGACTAAAGCCTAGCCCTCGGAGGAAGTGGGAAACAAATACGACGCTCTCGTTGGGTTCGGGAGTGGGGATGACCTGCCCTTGAGCAGGCATCCTGTGCGAGATTTCGGCGGTCAGATACCTGGCTTCTCTTAGCTTCTTGATGTCCTCCTCTATGACAGAGGAGGCCACCCACCGGCCTTGAAGGTTGGATCCGGACATGATTGAAGGTCCGAAGCGCTTGGCCTCTGCCTTGGGTGCTGGGATTCGAGGTGGGAGAAAGGAAAGATCGAGCGCAAGAAGAAAAGGACAGGCCTTGACCCCTTTATAAAGAGGGTGAATATCAAGCGCCCTCCGCACGACCATCTGGAACTTGCCTAAAATCGAGGAGTCTTACCAGCGGGCGCGATTGGGTTACCCACACTCGTATTGATGAGAATCCCGTGAAAAGAGGGACACGATCTCTGCTTTGACAAGACGTGCCAACAAAGCCGCCTCGCAACACGTGCAGTGGCAGGCTCGGAAAAAACGGTTCGTCATGACCAGATCACGGTAGAACGTCACGTTAAGAAAAGCTGTCAGCAGATTAGATTTGTGGAAATATTATTCTCTCTATGGTCGTATGTGGAATTTGTTTTGCAGAGCCAGACACTATCCTTGTGTTCAAAATCTTCTAAGGAATATTCGGAGGAGGAACCCGCCTTGCAATGCCGAAGACGATCTGTGCGCCGGACTCATCGTCATTGAAGCCTGGTTCAGGGGCTACTGAGGGAGTCCTGGATTAGGGGGTCCTCGGACAGCCGGACTATATACTTTAGCCGAACTGTTGGACTATGAAGACACAAGATTGAAGACTCTGTCCCGTGTCCGGATGGGACTCTCCTTGGCGTGGAAGGCAAGCTTGACAATACGGATATGTAGATCTCCTCCCTTGTAACCGACTCTGTGTAACCCTAGCCCCCTCCGGTGTCTATATAAACCGGAGGGTTTAGTCCGTAGGACAACAACAATCATACCATAGGCTAGCTTCTAGGGTTTAGCCTCTACTATCTCGTGGTAAATCAACTCTTGTAATACTCATATCATCAAGATCAATGAAGCAGGAAGTAGGGTATTACCTCCATCGAGAGGGCCCGAACCTGGGTAAACATCGTGTCCCCCGCCTCCTGTTACCATCCGCCTTAGACGCACAGTTCGGGACCCCCTACCCGAGATCCGCCGGTTTTGACACCGATAAAGGTTTTTACATATTTGACGAAGATATGACCCAAAGAATTTTTGAGATTTTTTGGGGAATTTTGGGAATGGTAGAAATATAGGTTGCTTCACAACCTAGGGCAAAAATTGACACATGGACATGACACATAGGAAAAACTGATGAAGTGGTGCCTAGTCGTAGCAATCCACCACAATTTACAAGGTTATGACCATCTATATTGGTCGTGATCAGCTAGAAATAAGGCAGCGGGCCAGTGATGTATGCTTTATGACAATTTCGTGTAAGGAAATTACGACCTTTCTGACCAAAATGGTCGTTATAGTTTAGCGTTTGGAGCCCCCCGAACAGCTTTTGACCATTGGTCTCAAATGGTCGTAGATTTATGACCAATTCTTCCAGGGTCACTGACAGAATGTCACAAGTTGACATATTTCTTGTAGTGATTGATGACATCATAAGCATAAGTGGCAGATCTTCAACTGGCGGATCAGCAGTGTTGTGCAAACCAAAACGTGCACGATGGCACGATAGATCAGAGTTTAACTAGCCTATTACATGGCTCCCCGAGCCCACATGATTAAGTGTTTTCAAAAGCAATGCTTGAGGATGAACATTGTGAACCATCTTGCGGATCAACTCTCCTGGTCTTGGCAGTTCGAGGCTTCCGGGTCATCCCGCGCCGGTTCTTCTTCTCCCTCCACCGTCTAGAAGTCAGGCGATGACCAATTGATGCCAGTCAAGGCTTGGAATTAAGCTTCATCATCGATAAGCTCAGAGGGATAAGATCTGCAATTTTGTAAGCCGGTGTGGGCATTTTCTGGTTCTCTGCAGTATAAGCCGCCTGATATTTGGTCAGATCTGTTTTTTCCACAAGCAGGCTCGCCAAGGGACGCATCTCCTTCACACATGAAGCAAAATCTTTCTTATCAAAAGCAGACTCGTCCTCTTTGAAACTAGGGCAGCCAGTGGCTAGCTCGGCCGGGTCAAATTCTGACTGCCATGCCTTCGCCCGGCTTAAAGCTGTAATGGCACCGACTCTCGCAGCCGACCGTTTGTTTTCTTGGATACGGGCAGGCAGGACAGAAAGTTGGCTTAAAACATTGTTGAGCAGAGATGGAGCTTGATTACTTGGGGAAATGGTGGCTATCGTACGCTGAGCTCCGGTGTATAGTTGTTCCACCAATGTGTAAACCGCCTTGAGTTTTATCAGCATTCCCTTCCCAAGATTGTTGCTCCTAGGACCTGCATGGCATATTGTGATTAAATCACCTGACGGTTTATAACATGAAGGGTGGAAAATCATTACAAGATAACAGGTCTTACCAAAGATAGCAAAAGTCATCTGATTGATATGATGCTTCAAACTCGTAAGTTCTGTGTTGACCTCTTCTAATGAGGCCTCAGCCTTCTCAGCTCTCTTGATCAGGGAAGCCTTCTCTTCAGCCCAGGCGGCTTTCTCAGTATTAAACTCAGTCATGGGTTTTTCATTTTCATCCAAGCTAAATTTGAACTTGGAGTCGGCCTTTCGGGTTTCAGACTCTTGGGCTTCGAGCCGGGTTTTTAAATCAGTCAGCTGAGACTGAAATTGACTGGATGCTTCCTGAAAAGAGCAGGTTCAAACGAGTATGCACAGTTATAAAGCAGTATATATTGATAAGTCCCAAGCCCTTTGCAAGCAACAGCACTTGGCACTTGGGGGCTAATGTGTGTAGAAAGTTTCTTTATACAACACTATATATTGCTAAGTCCCAAGCCCTTTGCAAGCAATAGCACTTGGCACTTGGGGGCTAATGCATGCACAGTGTTTCTTTTAATGATACAATGGTAGATGACCCCAGTTCATATTTTTCCAAAGTTAACCCAGTTTGCATGAGTGACAAAATTTGTTATCTGACAACGATAAGTCCTGGTTTAATCATATGGATTCAAACGGCCCTTGGGGGCTATAGCTGCATAATTGATCATTCTAACTGAAGACCCGGCTTGACTTAAAAGTTTAAGCCGGCCCTTGGGGACTACAAGTGCAAAATTGATTATTGGAAGATCCGGCTTATCTTGATAAGTTTAAGCTAGCCCTTGGGGGCTACAGGTTTTGACTCAGATGCATACGTTACAGGTTATCTGGCAAGTCTACAGCATATTATATTCTATCATATTCAGTAGACTTGGGGGCTAAAGGAATATAGCTTATGAAAAAAACAAGAATTGATACCTCATGCTTCTGATGCATGTGCTTGACCATGTCAATCTCTAGATCACGGCTGTTGTGTATTTGATTCAAATAGCCGGAGAGGATTTCACTCATGCTCAGATGAGAATAGTTGTCCATGTCAAATTTGACCTTACGCCTTTCAACCAATTCTTCCTTGGCAGAATGCTTTGCTAGAGCAATAGGATTCCCCGGTTCTTGGAAAGAAGTGCCAGTGATCAGAACTTCCTCAGTGTCTTGTTCTGAAGGCTTGACTGGGCTTGACGGTTCAGTACCCAAGGGGTCAACAGCTATATGATCAGTAGAGGTACCACGATTTTCTGGTGGCGGGTCGTTAGTAGGATCCTCCGGTTGTTGCACGGAGGCCTCAGAAATAGGTGCTTGCTTTTCCAGTTCATGAGTCTTGGGATCCTCTGTTGGCTTGTTTGTCTTAGCCTTTTTGCTAGGCTTTGCTTTCCCACTGTAAGAGGATTAAAAAAGTCAGGATGAGTTCACAGATGTTGAAAAGATCAGATAAAGTTGGTACCCAGGAGCAGTCTTGAAAGTCGGTAGCAGAGTCTGAGATGAATCGCCGGATGAGGAGTGAGAGTTTCCCTGATAATTTGAGTTGGAATGACTATGTGTTTGATGAATAGAATCTGCTTGAGAATAAATAACGTTGGAACTTTTTGAAATACCTCATTCCGGCGCTTACGTAGGGCTGGTGTGTTAGGTAAACTGGAGGAAAGTTCTCCGCCTCCACTAGTCCGGGTTCTGCGTCGGGTCTCATGCTGTTGTTGCTTCAAAATAAAGTTGGGATCCAAGTGAGCTAAAGGGTTAGAAAACCTTACTTTCCGGATCACTCTTCGAAATTTCTGTCTGGGCAAGGGCTGTGAGTCGGAGGAAATAATAGTTACCTCGTCATCACCCGCTTGGCTGGATTCCGCGTCATCCTGATAACAATCAGTGTCAATAAGATGGATGAAAAAAGAGCCAAGGGAATCAAGGTCTACCTCCGACTCATCATTTTCGTCTAAATTGAACATATCAGAAGCAGTGGATTTCTTTTTGTTCTTCTTTACGGCTTTGGTCTTGGCCCTGGCCTTCTTGGCAGCTTTTTCATCATATTTTTTATTCCAAAAGGCAGATTTAGCCTACAACAAATTACAACAAAGGTTGGGAATTTCCAGATTCTATGAACAAATGAAGTAAAGTATATAAACTGGACAGACTTACATCCGGCGCCGGGTTGAGTGTGTAGAAGGGATTCAGACCCACTTGGTTGCAGCTTTCCAAACTCTCATTGAGAACAGTCTTGGTCATCTCATTGATAGCCTTATCAGTCAAACGTATTGAACTGTAATGCAGTGAATCTTTGGTGTCGCCGGTATACGTACACATTAAAGCGGGCCGGCGGCTTAAAGGTATGATCCTCCAAGCTACCCAGCATCGAACCAGGTCAATTCTGATCAATCCATTGCCCAGTAGAGCTCTGACCTTTGAGAAAGTAGGCGCAAGTTTGGCCCGCTCAGCAGTGGTAAGCCGGTCGGGGAGAGGATGCTTTGGGTTGATCCGTTGATCACGAAAGCCGGGCATGGGGTTTTCATCAGCAGGTGAAGTATCTTTGCAGTAGAACCAAGTTTTGTTCCAATCCTTGGGATGGCTTGGAAGCTTAGCATAAGGAAAAATGGCGTCTCTACGTCGTTGAATTGAGATAGCTCCAAGCTCCTGGCTGGGCCCGTCAGTAAATTCATTTTGGTGGTTCAAGTAAAAGTATTCTCTAAAAAGTTCAACACTAGGTTCTTCTTAAAGATATACTTCACAGAAAGCTTGGAAATTGCAGATATTTGACACGGAATTCGGTCCAATGTCTTGAGGATGGAGTTGACAAAAGTGCAAAACGTCACAGAAGAACTTTGACCCGGGCGGTGAGAAACCCCGATTCATGTGGTCAGTAAAAACGATCACTTCATCGTCCTGGGGCTGAGGCCTGACTTCATCCGGTTTGGGAGCATGCCAGTGAATGACGTTCTTTGTCGGTAAGAAGCCAATCTTGACATATTCTTGGAGCATTACCTCAGTAACAATGGACGGAACCAAGTCGCATGATGTGACGATCTTAGTCATGCTTGGACGCACAGCCTACACAAGGCGGTTCAAGATGTTATTAAACCGGAAGATGTATGGCGACTTACAAATTATTGTTTAAATTCTCTGAACAAGGTTAATAGTTATGGAGATATAGTTCAAAAAATGCAATTGTTAAACCGGAAGGATGTTATAGGGTTAGTAACTATGAAGTAAAGGATGGTGACTTAACGGGGCCTAATGCTATATAATGGGTGATGGTTTATGTCATAAGCCGCCATGGCAGTGTTGGTGCTTCAGATCTGTCAAATAAAAAAAATTGCTAAGTGGTGGACAAACAGATTCGTAAGCTAAAGCTATAATTTTGGATCTGTGGCACTTCAGAAAAGGCAGTGAAATTCTAAACCTAAGGTGGCGGCAGCAGCAAGTTTTGATGCTCTGATGAGGTTTTTATGGAAAGATGCTACTTGACGATGCGCACGAATGCTAAACTACTACCGCACAAAGTTTATGACTCATTCATATTGAACGCTGTTTGGAGTTAAGGAACACGAAGAACAGTAAGAACACCGATGAACGGTCTGAACCCTAGCACAAATATGAGGCTTGGATAAAAGGGTACTTACAGATGCTGTGGAGCGGTGGTGGCGCGTCGGAGTTTTTCTGATCTGATCAGGTCGATGCGGCGGCCTGAGTTGGTGCAGCGTCTGAGGTCGTGGCGGCGGAGCTCGAGCGGCAGATGCGACGTGAGAGGAAGACGAAGGAGGAAGTGAGGGGGAAATGAGAAAGACCCCTGTCCCTATTTATAACAGGGTGGATGCAAGGCATGCACGGGAATCGAGGAGGCTGAAACCATCTTGTGGCTATATGGACGCCTTGGTTTTCGGGATGCTCATTAAGATAAGGATCAATTAAAGATGCTCTGGGCTACGTGCGATATTATTGTGAAATGACATCATGGCGGTTTAAGAAAATTCTGTGAGCTGACGTCACGGCGGGTTACAACAAGGTTTATCAGACAAGTGATGCAGGATTGTGACAAGTCAGGTATTGAAGATTGATGTGAACAAGTTCAAACCAACCTGGGGCCTAATGTTGGGGATATGACCATTGGGTATGAACCGCCCAGGAGGGGCCGGGTTATACCACTGACGACTTACCAATAAAGATGGCGGATTATACGAGCCTTGTCGTGGAATTGTCACGTCAGATGTCCTAGTGTGAGGACTTAGTCGTGAGGCCAACGCATCTATGTGGTAGCTTGAGAGGGGTTGATCGGGATGAGAGACACGAGGCAGATCAACACACAAGACAAGGATTTAGACAGCTTCGGGCCCCGGGAAATATCATCCGGTAATAGCCCTACATGATGTTTGTGTCTAGGTCTCATTATGCTTATGAGGGAGTCGCCGCATAAACCGGCTCTCCACTTAGTTGTGTCTAGCCTTAGAGATTGTTCTTCTCTCCCCTCTTGGGGTGCCCTGCCCCTCTTTATATAAGTTGAAGGGGCGGGATACATGACTAGTCCTAGTAGGATTAGGATTACTCTATTACAAGTGGAGTCCTAGTCTTGCTTCCTTTGTAAGGGTATACTTCTTGTGCTTTCCTCTTAAGCCGGCCCACCATAACGTGAGTCGGCCTTCTGGGCCTTGGGCCTAGTGCTCTATCTGACCCGCCATTGGGGCCATCCGTGAGTCGCCAGGCTCGCGAGTCGTCTGTCCAGTGAGCTGCCAGACTCGTAAGTCGCCAATCCTCCGGCGGGTTACCAAAGAAACGCCAAGTCCCAGCCGGGTCATATATCCGGCCGGGTCATACCGCGGGGTATACCCCCGACATTAGCCCCCAGTTTAGCTTGGATTTATCCACAGTGAACTTATCCTACGTAACAAGACCAACTTTGATAGATTATACGCCGGGTCGAAGGTTCTTCTGAGCCGGCACTTGATCATCATTAAGTCCTTGTCATTTCCTTGTTTATATATACATGTCCATGATCTCATAGCAAATCTTCCTTAGCAGATATGTTTCAACTTTGTCAATGTAAAAAATCTAGATGCTTCTTTTGAAAAAATCCAGGTCAACATGCCAGCTTCAGAGTCAATTTGCTGACATTGGTCTCTTGTAGAGAAATATTGTAAGAAATAATCCACTTGAGTTGGCTTCCAAAGCGCTGGATTAAAAAATATTGGTCTTGAAATACTCATCTGATTTTCAGCCGGCTTGAGGATGTAGAACTTGCCAGTTTATCCTCTTATATGCATACCCCCAAGTCTTAAGAAGGGAGCGTACTAACAACTTGAGACTTGCTTCAATATAAATGTTGCAACCTTGAAGAAATCCAGGTTGTTCATCTCAATCACTAGTCAAAACTAAATATTGCACATATGTAGCCCCCAGGTGCCGGGTTGTCATGCTTGCAGCAACCTGGGACTTGTAATTGCCTTATGCTCATGAAAACTTCAACCAGTGTAGCCCCCAAGGGCCGGCTCAGTAAGATAATACTGAGCTGGGACTTTATATATATATATATATACTTCATTGAAAATAACATCATATGATGTAGCCTCCATCGTAAGGCTTGAACCCACATCCACAAGGTTAAGAGCCTTGTACTTTACCAACTGAGCAATGGACCTTTCAATATAATGGATTTAACTTGTGTACTTGAATTTTCAACAGGAGCAATTAGTAGCCCCCAAGGGCCGGCTCATCACTATGTGAGGGGTCGGGTCTTCAATGAGGCGAGTTAAGAATGATCTTGCATTAGCCCCCAAGTGCCATGGTACATGCTGGCAGTGACATGGGACTTGCGTATTTGATGTAATCTCAATCTGAATAATGTAGCCCCCAAGTGTCGGGTCGTAAGCCTGCAGCGACTTGGGACTATTCCTTCCATTGTAGAATAAATCATATGCATTGGTAAAATAATAGCCATTGCGCTGAAGCGACTTTGAAAACCCCAAACATAATACTGGTTATTGATAACCATAATAAAAATCCAACCATGTTGGCTATTCAAGATTTGAAGAATATAATCCGGTATGATAACCTCAATCATTCAATATCATCATGAAAATCCAGCCAAGTTTGGCTATTAAAGATTTGAATAATATAATCCGGAGTTAAATACCCGGCGGCTCTTGGCCGATGGCGACTTAATGCACATTCATTGTAAACCAGAATTTTTGTAACCCAGCGGCTTATAGCCTTTGTAAAAATCAATAATTGATAACCCTTTTGATACACCAATTTCAGTTTTTGATGATGGGCTTGGACTTAATCATTTATGTAAGTCATAGCTCTGCAAATCCTGCACGGAGTTTAAACAACATATTCCCTGGCGACTTAACGTCAAAAGCCAGGGCGGGTAACAACCCAAACATAATATAGTCTTATGCAATTATGGAAAAAACTAGCATTAAGGCCATTCAAGCCTAAACATACTGGCAACTTAAAATTAAAAGCCAAGGCGGGTTATCAAACCTCGCATATTCATATAACCAGGAAAACATACCTGTAGGATTGATTTATACTGCTGGCTTACATTGCCATACCTAGTGAAGGTAACAATCCAATGAATTATAAGCGCATGATTCCAATGACGCAATTCAAAATATACTAGTGACTTAACGTCCAAAGCCAGGCCGGTTTAATCATAACCTTATATAATCATAACAAAATATCATACCTGTGATATTTGCGCACACCGCCGGCTTATCATACCTGTGCAGTAAGGGTTACAACCCAAAGATTGAGAGCTCAACGCCCTGTTCAATTGATTTATACCGCCGGCTTACAACGACGCATGCAGCAAGGGGTAATATCCCCAAACTTAGAGCACAGCGCTCTAAGCACATAAAATCATCATACGCTGGCGACTTATAGTCCAAAGCCAGGCCGGGTTAATAAACACCGGGTAATTTCAGATATGAACCATAAGGCATCATAGCCCTCATTGGTTTTCAACAATGTATATTAACATGTCACAAAAGATGAACCTCAAAAAACTTTCAAATATAAATCAAAAGATAAAAACAAGGCTTTCATAGGCTGCCAAGCCTAAAAATCAAGTGCTTTCAAAGGGCCGCACAGCCGCTGAGTTAAACCTTCATGCAAACCTTATAAGCCGGACCTCACATGGACAATCGTCATTTTAACTTTGACAAGTTCAGGGTCTGTATAAGATTGACTTGTCAAAAGTACGGCGAGTCATTCCAGTCAATCTGGCCGGAGTGGCAGACTTAAAAAGGCAGGATAACCCGGGTTTTTAGGTGAATACACCTGGCTTCCAAGCCTATTACAAGGGTCATAAAAACTCTTCCATTGAACAAACAGCCCCCAAGTAATATTTTATTAAAGGCATACAAGCCGGATCAAGAGGGTAATCAAGGCTCTGCTCATTAAGCAGGTCGCCCCCAAATGATATCAAAGCAGGGTACCTATGTTTGAGTTGTGCTTTGCAACAAACTCTCTTTGGCCCCTATAGCCTGGGTAGCAAGCCCCCAAGTGTTTTGTAATTATGGCGTATAAGCCGAATCAAAGGGTAATCATAGCTACGCTCAATGAGCAGGAAGCCCCCATGTGACCATAATAAAATAAGCCCATAATGCAGGATGCCCATGTTTGAACCACGCATCACGGCTGCAAGTTCTCTTTGGCAACCTTTAATTTTTCTTGAAAACTCGAACTTGCGAGAGATGTATTCTTTTTGAACCGGAATCTTTCCTGATAACCCGGAATTCTTCTGTTGAGCCAGAACTTTATGATTGTCAATCACTTTTTTAAGCCAGAAATTTTATGACGGCCTTCAAATTTTCACCAATAGGGCAGTAGCCTCCAGGGCCGGGTTATTTTTTCCCCAATGACCCGGAGTTCTTGAATTTTGCTGAAACTGGCAATATTTGCTGAGTCATGTCATCATAGCCCCCGAGTCTTAAGATGACTCGAAGAATTGGCTTGAGATTCTTCATATTTTGACCATAGAATAAGATGTATATCATTGGCGTTGATAACGCAATGTGAATCCATAGAAGGTTGAGGTGACTGCGGCGGGTTATAAATGATCCCGTCTGAGCTGTGTCAGCAACTCGGCCAATGTTTCATCCCAACTGGCTATTTGAAGTTAACCAAACTGTAGTGGAGGCGAAGGCTGATAATATATGATAATTTGCTCCGAAATTGTTGGAATAGACCGGGCCGTAGAGCGGCATATTGCAAACGTCCATTGGGCAACTTGTATGAACAGACGTGGCCCTGATTTGTTGATGTATATGCAAGAGTCGACCGCGGTCATTAGAAGATAGCGCCGATGCGTGAGTCGGTCATGGCTTTGCAAAACCATGGAAACGGGCGAGTCAGCGACGTGTTGATGTAGACCGAGCCGCAAGGGTGGTGGCTTACACACACCCGTTGAGCAACGAGCAGGAGCGGTCTCGGTGAGTCACTGTAGACCGGACCTCAGGGACAGCAACTTGCACGCGTCTGTCGAACGGACGAACGCCAGTACAGATTAATGCTGACGTGCTCCATATCCATAGTATAACGTCACTTTTATAGTGAATAATTATCCTGTATATAAAAATACAGCAGGGCAGAGTAGCATTCCTCGGATGAATTAATATTTATTTAAAAATAGATAGGATAAATAGCACCTGGTATTTTTATCTAACGATCGCAGACTGATGATGGAATGGTTGCAGGAGTTATGATCGATGGAACTTGTGCCCTGGTTCATGCGTGATGATATGGAGTTTTGAAATGTGAGTCGTGACGCCCCCAGGCTGTGGTCTTGGTATTTGGACTATCAATTTGTTCGCCGGACGCCTGCACCCAGTTAAAATACTCCCAACTTTTGTTTATTCTTAATCCAGCGAACTACTATTTTTCCATACTCCATAGCCACTCATTCTACAACTCTATGAAAAACGAGTCTGAGGAGGTGAGGGCGCTCCAGCGGGTCAACATACGGCGGCTCGAGGCGATTGACAGAGCCGGCAACTATGACTTGCAGAGGCAGCGGAAACGGCCGGGAGGCAGACGGTCGGGTCGGGGCCGCACACGCTATAGAAGCGACTCGAAAGCTAAGGTGGAGCCAGTGGCTCAGCAGAGCGCGCCACGGTGATGGACGGAGCCGGTGAGATGGGTCACCGGAGCAGCGGAGGCCGGCACAGGCAGCTCAGGATGGCGGGGGGGCAGGCGGCGGCAACGGCCCAAGGTGCTGCAATAGAGGACGCGCGAGTCGGCCGGTGCTCTGGAGACATCGAGCGCGTGGGAATCGGCCGGTGTCTCGAGTGAGGGCCCCGGCTTGAGGCAGATTTCTGTAAAAACAGGCTCAAATCATACGTCGTGGCCGCTGTGACAGTGGAGAAGGCGAGCGGCGGCTCGAGGAGCAGAGGTATGGTCGGCCCGTGGCGCGGCCGTTAACTGCCGCGGCGGAGACGGCAGGGTCGGCCCGAGGTGAAGGTGACGAAGGTCGGGGCGGCTCGGCGATGAAGACGACAACGACTTGAGGCGGAGCGACAAGGCGGCGAGGTGACCCGGAACTGGGGCAACTCGAAGTAGGAGATGCGAGGCCAGCTCGGCGGCTCACCACATAGGCGAGACGGTCGGCGGCTTGACCAAGGCGGAGTCGGCGCACGGCAAGGCGGCTTAGAGGTGCGGCTGTGACACACCGGTGGAGCCCGAGGCAGCGGCGGCGGATTGGAGTTGCGGCAACTTGAAGCTCTGGCGGAGGCCGAGTCCACCTCTGTTTTCCGTGTTGTGGCCGGCTCGACTTACTCTCGTCCGTGTCTTTCTCCCAGTCGTTGCCTTCCTTTTCCCTTTTTCCTTTCTTTTTTTTTTATTAATTCCCTAGATCCCAATTTGCAAACAGCACACGACGACTAGGCCGGGGTCCCTCGGTTCCTTAATCAATTATGTTTTCTGCATATCAGATCGAACCGATGACTTCTTTTTTCCTTCAGTAGATATACATGCGGTTTTGAATCCATGGTGACTTGATAAAAGTTACAGATCAAAACCTGATGTGCCGACGAAATAGACTGCTGCAAAAAATGCTGTCCTTGGCGACTTGTGATTCCACTGCTCACTCAGACGAACAATCGGTTGATTCATCTTGAACTCAAATATTGCACTGCCAGAATCAAAGTTGACCAGCAACTTCTAATTAACCCGGCTGCGGCTCTGCCCAAGACTGTTGCTCCATGCCGGTTCTTCTTCATTTGTAAAATTGCGAGCTCCTCGATCCCTAGGAGAGATCCCTCCAAGAACTCAACGCCACCGTGCGCAGGCCCCACGGTGGGCGCCAACTGTCGTGGAATTGTCACGGCAGATGTCCTAGTGTGAGGACTTAGTCGTGAGGCCAACGCATCTATGTGGTAGCTTGAGAGGGGTTGATCGGGATGAGAGACACGAGGCGGATCAACACACAAGACAAGGATTTAGACAGCTTCGGGCCCCGGTAAATATCATCCGGTAATAGCCCTACATGTTGTTTGTGGCTAGGTATCATTATGCTCATGAGGGAGTCGCCGCATAAACCGGCTCTCCTCTTAGTTGTGTCTAGCCTTAGAGATTATTCTTCTCTCCCCTCTTGGGGTGCCCTTCCCCTCTTTATATAAGTTGAAGGGGCGGGTTACATGACTAGTCCTAGTAGGATTAGGATTACTTTATTACAAGTGGAGTCCTAGTCTTGCTTCCTTTGTAAGGGAATACTTCTTGTGCTTTCCTCTTAAGCCGGCCCACCATAACATGAGCCGGCCTTCTAGGCCTTGGGCCTAGTCCTCTATATGACCCGCCATCGGGGTCATCCGTGAGTCGCCAGGCTCGCGAGTCGTCAGACCAGTGAGCGGCCAGACTCATAAGTCACCAATCCTCCGGCAGGTTACCAAAGAAATGCCAAGTCCCAGCCGGGTCATATATCCGGCCGGGTCATACCGCGGGGTATATCCCCGACAAGCCTGTTGACGGCCCAAGACCCAAAGGAGACTTAAGGCCCAGGAGGATGAACCGCCATGTATGTATGACTTGTATTGTAAGGCAAGCGTAGTTAGTCACCGAGCCAGACACGTTGTGTATGAGTCGGCCGGGACTCTGTGAGCCGCCGGGCGTCAACCTGTGTATATAAAGGGACGACCCGGCGGCAGTTTAGGGCAAGAAACAAGAGATCGAGAACTAGGGCAATCGTATTCGCTCCCTGGTAATCGAAACCCTAGCAATACCACCTCAAAGTCGATTAGGCTTTTACCTTCACCGCAAGGGGCCGAACCAGTATAAACTCGCTGTGTCCTTTGTCCCGATTAACCCCATTAAGCTAACCTTGTCGTGATGACTCCACGACTAAGTCCTTCCGCTAGGACATCTGTCGTGACAATTCCACGACACTCATGTTGTTCTATGTTGACACTAGAAAATTTATGAAAGCAATAAGAGGCAACGGATATCGTTCCATCCCCAAAGGTGGCACGTTCCCTATGGAAACCATCACGCTTGTTGTGAGAAGCTCTGGTTTGTGAGAAGCTTATACCCAAACCTGCCCCAAATGGGACAAAAAATTTACCACGGCATGTTGATGCCGCTCCATGATAGCATGCTAAGTTTCATGAATTTCAGACGAGTTTTGGATTTACTAGAATTTAAAAACTAGGTATCTCAATGTTTTGCCGGCAATCAACAGTGCCCTGGTGTTTGAATTTCATTCCCATCTCTTGCATGGGACCTAGAAATTCACCCAAGGACACACGTGTGATTTTTCAACCAACATTGGTGCACTAGAGCATCTGCTTGTAGTTAAAATTTGAATTATGCATACTAAATGCCCAGAAACTCAATTAATGTATAAAAAAGGCCAAACGAACCCCGAAAAAATTCAAAATTAAACACAACACTCCTGTTGTTCTATCTTGACACTAGAAATTTTTTGAAAGCAATAAGAGGCAACGGATATCGTTCCGTCCCCAAAGGTGGCACGTTCCTTGTCGAAACCATCACGCTTGTTGTGAGAAGCTCTGGTCTGTGAGAAGCTTATACCCAAACCTGCCCCAAGTGGGACAAATTTTTTACCATGGCATGTTGATGCCGCTCAATGATAGCATGCCAAGTTTCATGAATTTTAGACGAGTTTTGGATTTACTAGAATTTAAAACCAGGTATCTCAATGTTTTGCCGGCAATCAACAGTGCCCTGGTGTTTGAATTTCATTCCCATCTCTTGCATGGGACCTAGAAATTCACCCAAGGACACACACATGTGATTTTTCAACCAACTTTGCTGCACTAGAGCATGTGCTTGTAGTTCAAATTTGAATTATGCTCATTAAATGCCCAGAAACTCAATTAATGTATACCGCCTGGAAGGTTTTAATGTTTGATAGCACACGACTAGTATGTGCGGACCGTGTGCGATGTCTGTTACTCCCGCTCTGCTTCAGTCCCTTGATTCAAATTTTCAGTAGCTTCTGCATCCCTCGCAATCTCAAAAATATTTGCTCACCCTTGATCCAAATTTTCAGTAGCCCCGCCTTGTTACTCCCGCCTAGTAAAATTTTCAGTTGCCACAGTATTTCCTCAAACACCACCTTGCCCCCCCAGCCCCCCTCCACACACACCACACACTCCCCAAAACCTCCGCTCACGCAGACACACACAACCCTCGAAACCATTGGTAGGTCGCCGCCATCGCCGGTGCCTCCATCCTCAACCTCTGCCTGTGTGCCGGGGAGCTCGAGGAGCCAATAGCCAAAAAGAGGTTTATCGCGGCCTTTTCGCCCGACGTCGGCAAGGTGGCCGCCGAGGTGTCCCTGTCATCCTCCGCGGGCTTGATCCGCCGTCGCTGGTCCCCCGATCCGCCCGCCGCCGTGCCCCTACGCCCGTTCGAGGACTTCCCCGTCCTCCCTCAGACCCGGCAGCCAATGAGGTCCTACCTCGGGGTCCGGCAATGGCGGTGGGGGACGTGAGTCGCCGAGATTACAGATCAGGAGACCCACACCCACCGGTGGCTCGGTAGCTTCCACACGGCCGAGCTCGCGGCCATGGAGTACGACCGCTGGCAGGTCCGCTACCACGGCGCAGCAGCTAGGCTCAATGTCCCCTTCCGCACACGTCCGGTCGACCTTGTTCCATCGGAGCCAGGGGTGGTGAGCTCGGCTATGGTGCGGGAGGACCGCGAGGCGTGGGAGCTCCTCGAGGCCGAGGCCGCCGACGAGGCCTACATGCAAGAGCTCCACCGGCAGCACCCGGAGCTCGTGGAGGCAGAGCGGGCGATCTTTGCTGGCGCGGAGGGTGGCGAGGTTATCGCGCTCTCCTCCGATGACGAGGTCGAAGGCGGCGAGGACGGCGGCGTGGAGGGCGGCGAGGTTATCGCGCTCTCCTCCGATGACGAGGTTGAAGGCGGCGGCGACGGCGGCGTAGAGGGCGTCGAGGTGGGCCCCGAGGACGAGGAGATCAACGTCAACAAGTGGAGGAGTGCCTTCCCCAACGACCCCGACGACGGTACCGGCCCGGACCCGGCTCGTGGCACACCGTACATGACGAGGAAGGATTGGCTCGACCTCTACTTCGACCGAAAGTAGTTTAGCTTAGTTTAAATTTATGTTTTATGTTCGGTTATGCAAAACTATCTATGTTTATGTTTGAATGCATGCTACTTTCGGTTGAACCTTCTTTGAACTTGATCAAATTGAAGTTTACGACCTTAAGTTTAGGGGATCGACTAGAAAAGGCCAAAAATTGCTGGAGTATATATATATATCCACTAAGGGTTTTAGTCCTTTAACTTTTTAAGGATCGGCTAGAGATGTCCTTATGACTTGTTTATTTTAGTTCTTCACAATGTGATGCTCTATATGTGCAACTATTTGCCGTGCAGTTCAATTTCATCAATAACAGTTTCAACAATACCACTATGAATTACGATATTTGGTTGCTGTTAAGGATATTGCAGTTAACATGCCTTTCTGTTTTTTTAACAATAACTAGTGTACTGTAGACCTGCACAATACCAGTTTGAATGACTATTTGCTTGTTTTTAAATTTATGCCTGATGCAGTTAACACACCTTTCCACTTCTTGTTTTGCTTAACTAGTGTGCTTAAGCCTGCACACTTAAGCTGTCATTTGTAGATTATGTTGTCTACCTTGGATATATTTGGTTGATGTTTAGCCTGTTGTGCTTAACATGCCTTTATATGTACTCATGCAGGACAATATTGAGAGTGGTGTTGTTTTCCATCGAGGTTAGTTCCATCGCATTGCTTATATGTACTCACTGTTCAGGATAAAGGTAGCTGGTACCATATAGCCTGGGGCTGATAAGGGATTAATCGTCGAATCGGACATTTCACTGAATATATATGTAACCCATTTATCAGTAGGTTAACTAGGGCTATATTTAATATATCTAAGGCTACATAGCAACATGCATTGTACTGAATGACTAAATATGCAATCCCAGGCTACATAGCAACAAGGAAGAGTGTTACCTTAATGTTCTGATGATGTCTAGATATACATGTAATAAAATCTTATATAATGGGATGCAGGGAGTGTTGTACTACATCATTTTTCAATTGTTGTTTAGCTTCTAATATTAACTTGGTGCTTTTAGGTACATATATCATTGCCAAAGATCCACACTTTGACCCTTTCTACGTATGGGGCAATGAGATATTCATGAACCAGCATCAAGTGAGGAAACCGATAAAGATTGTTATTAAAATGGGTCAAAAGATGTCAATCGAACTATTTGTTTACACTTTATGCAAGACAATAGTGAACTGCGGGATGGTAAGTAAGAACCCTGTAGCCTTCTTTTTACTGCCCGTAATGAGTTGTGTTAGATGACAATGTCTGAATCTTTTTTCTTTTGCAGTGGATCCTGAAGCAGTTTACTAGAGTCCTGCATGCCTTTTGCATCCAGGAGAGCACAATAGGGCCATTTCGCTTCACCTTGTTCAGCAACCGGAATGTCTGTCGCCTCTTTCTTTACCATCTGTAATAGTACAAGTATAGAACCCCGGTTCATCATTCTTTATTCGGTGCTTATGTAATTCTTAAACATATGTACCTGTGAATCGAATAATGCATTGGTTGTTTGAACCTGATGGATATGAATAAAGCTGTCTACTTTCAAGTTTAAATTAGGTACAATTTTAAATAGCAGCAGTTAAATTAGGGCGAAATTACGGTGTGCAGGTCATTACGGCACACAAAACACAAACGTTTGCGATATACACCATAATCCGAGACGGTTCACAGAGAGGAAACGTGTGCAAGCATGCACACAGTTGCCGTTTGCAAAGCGTGTGTGATGTCAGACACTATCACATACGGTGCGGGGAAACTAAATCCGTGTGATTGTCTACCTATCGTACACGGTTTATAATCATGAACTGTTTGTGATGTGCCAAGCATCGTAAAACTCCCATGCCTGGAATCTGCCTGGAAAGCTCCCGTGCCTGGAATCTGCCTGGAAAGCTCCCGTGCCTGGAATCTGCCTTGTTTTAGGTAAAACCACAAAACTCCAACTATGATGTCAATGTGAGCACAAACGAGTAGCAAGGATGAAGCATTTGGGATATTCCAGGAAACGGTTAATAGGGACAACTGTATGCATCAAGGCTCCCTATCCCCGACGATTTCTGGGACATGTGGGAAGGACCCCCCTATCGCCCACACTCACTTGGCGACGATTCCAAATGTCATCGCAGAAAGGGGTTAAAAACCATTTGTATAGCACCGACGTGCACCAGTGT
The DNA here is from genome assembly GCF_018294505.1 of Triticum aestivum. NCBI lineage: Eukaryota > Viridiplantae > Streptophyta > Magnoliopsida > Poales > Poaceae > Triticum > Triticum aestivum. The sequence goes on along the minus strand of NC_057811.1, from coordinate 442,616,459 downwards.
ACATAGTTCTCGAACCCGTAGGGTCCGCACGCTTAACGTTTGTTGATGATTTAATGTTATATGAGTTATGTGATTTGGTTACTGAATGTTATTCGGAGTCCCGGATGAGATCACGGACATGACGAGGAGTCTCGAAATGGTCGAGAGGTAAAGATTGATATATATAGGACGATGGTATTCGGACACCGGAAGTATTTTGGAGGGTACCGGGTACTTATCGGGTCACCGGAAAGGAGTTTCGGGCACCCCCGGCAAAGATATGGGCCTTATGGGCCAAGTGAGGGAACACACCAGCCCACAAGGGGCTGGTGCGCCCCTATAGAGGCCGGCCCTATGAGGAGGAGAAGGAAAGAGGGGAGGGAAAGGAAAGTGTGGAGTAGGACTCCCCCTTCCTTCCCCCCCCTCTTTCCTTCCACCTAGTTGATACAAGGAAAGGGGGCGCAGGGCAAGCCAGGGGCCGTAGGTATGTATGTATGTATGTATATATATATATATATATATATATATATATATATATATATGGGGAGGGGGTGCCACACAAGAACACACAAACATCAATTGTTAGCCGTGTGCGGCGCCCCCTCCAAAGTTTACACCCCCGGTCATATTCTTGCGGTGCTTAGGCGAAGGCCTGCGCGGATCGCTTCACCATCAAGGTCACCACGCCGTCGTGCTGAAGGAACTCACCTACTACCTCGACATCTTGCTAGATCAAGAGGACGAGGGACGTCATCGAGCTGAACGTGTGCAGAACTCGGAGGTGTCGTATGTTTGGTACTTAATCGGTCGGAGCTAGAAGAAGTTCGACTACATCAACCGTGTTGTCAAACGCTTTCGCTTTTGGTCTATGAGGGTACGTAGAAATACTCCCCCCCGTTGCTATGCATCTCCATGGATAGATCATTGCGTGTGCGTAGAATTTTTTTTGTTTTTCCATGAAACGTTTCCCAACGGTGGCATCCGAGCCAGGTCTATGCGTAGATGATATGCACGAGTAGAACACAAAGAGTTGTGGGTGGTGATCGTCATACTGCTTACCACCAATGTCTTATTTTGATTCGGCGGTATTGTTGCATGAAGCGGCCCGGACCAACCTTACACATGACCACGTTCATGAGACCGGTTCCACCGACAGACATGCAACTAGTTTTGCATAAAGGTGGCTGGCGGGTGTTTTTTCTCCTACTTTAGTTGAATCGAATTTGACCGCGGCCGGTCCTTGTTGAAGGTTAAAACATCAAACTTGATAAATCACCGTTGTGGTTTTGATGCGTAGATAAGAACGGTTCTTGCTAGAAGCCCATAGCAGGCACGTAAAACTTGCAACAACAAAGTAGAGGACGCCTAACTTGTTTTTGCAGGGCATGTTGTGATGTGATATGGTCAAGACATGATGTGATATACGTTATTGTATGAGATGGTCTTGTTTTGTAAAAGTTATCGGCAACTGGCAGGAGCCTTATGGTTGTCTCTTTATTGTATGAAATGCAAATGCCATGTAGTTGCTTTACTTTATCACTATGCGGTAGCGATAATTGTAGAAGTAATAGTTGGCGAGACAACCACAACGCAACGATGGAGATCAAGGTGTCGAGCCAGTGACGATGGAGATCATAACGATGCTTTGGAGATGGAGATCAAAAGCACAAGATGATGATGGCCATATCATGTCACATATTTTGATTGCATGTGATGTTTATCTTTTATGCATCTTATTTTGCTTAGTACGGCTATAGCATTATTAGATGATCCCTTAACTAAATTTCAAGGTATAAGTGTTCTCCCTGAGTATGGACCGTTGCGATAGTCCGTCGTGTTGAGACACCACGTGATGATCGGGTGTGATAGACTCTACGTTCACATACAACAGGTGCAAGACAGTTTTGCACATGCGGAATACTTGGGTTAAACTTGACGAGCCTAGCATGTACAGACATGGCCTCGGAACACTAGAGACCGAAAGGTCGAACGTGAATCGTATAGTAGATATGATCAACATAGAGATCTTCACCATTGATGACTACTCCATCTCATGTGATGATCGGACATGGTTTAGTTGATTTGGATCGCGTATCATTTAGATGACTTGAGGGATGTCTATCTAAGTGGGAGTTCTTAAGTAATTTGATTAATTGAACTTAATTTATCATGATCTTAGTCCTGATAGTATTTGCATATCTATGTTGTAGATCAATGGCCCGTGCTACCGTTCCCTTGAATTTTAATGCGTTCCTGGAGAAAGCTAAGTTGAAAGATGGTGGTAGCAACTACACGGACTGGGTCCGTAACTTGAGGATTATCCTCATTTCTGTATAGAAGAATTGTGTCCTTGATGCACTGCTAGGTGAAAGGCCTGCTGCAGGAGCAGATGCTGATGTTTTGAACGTCTGGCAAGCTCGATCTGATGACTACTCGATAGTTTAGTGCGCCATGCTTTACGGCTTATAACTGGGACTTCAAAAACGTTTTGAACGCCACGGAACATATGAGATGTTCCAAGAGCTGAAATCGGTATTTCAGACTCATGCCCTTGTCGAGAGGTATGAGACCTCTGACAAGTACTTTGCCTACAAGATGGAGGAGAATAGCTCAACCAGTGAGCATGTGCTCAGAATGTCTGGGTACTACAATCACTTGAATCAAGTGGGAGTTAATCTTCCAGATAAGATAGTGATTAACAGAGTTCTCAAGTCACTATCACCAAGCTACTAGAACTTTGTGATGAACTATAATATGCAAGGGATGACAAAAATGATTCCCGAGCTCTTCGCGATGCTGAAATCAGCAAAGGTAGAAATCAAGAAAGAGCATCAAGTGTTGATGATTAACAAGACCACTAGTTTCAAGAAAAAGGGCAAGGGAAAGAAAGGGAACTTCATGAAGAATGGCAAGCAAGTTGCCACTCCCATGAAGAAGCCCAAAGCTGGACCCAAGAGCCTGAAACTGAGTGCCTCTACTGCAAAGGAAATGGTCACTAGAAGCGGAACTGCCCCAAATACTTGGCGGATAAGAAGGATGGCAAAGTGAACAAAAGTATATTTGATATACATGTTATTGATGTGTACCTTGCTAGTGTTCGTAGTAGCCCCTGGGTATTTGATACCAGTTCAGTTGCTAAGATTAGTAACTCAAAACGGGAGTTGCAGAATAAAATAGACTAGTTAAGGGCGAGGTGACGATGTGTGTTGGAAGTGATTCCAAGGTTGATACGTTCACCATCACACACTCCCTCTACCTTCGGGATTAGTGTTGAACCTAAATAAATGTTATTTGGTGTTTGTGTTGAGCATGGATATGATTTGATCATGTTTATTGTAATACGGTTATTCATTTAAGTCAGAGAATAATTGTTGTTCTGTTTACATGAATAAAACCTTATGTGGTCATACACCCATGGTGAATGGTTTATTGAATCACGATCGTAGTGATACACATCCTATATACTTAAGAAGTTCACCCCAACTACTTGATTTATCTCAACATGCAACATAGACACATTAGCATCCAATCACAACAAGCCACATCACACATCATAAAGTCCCACACAGCCCACCTTCTGAGGTCATTTTCCCTGAAAAGAAAAAACAAAATCTATCCAATTTTCCCCACGCAGCCACGCCCCACGCCCCTGGTCAAACCCATCCCCTTCCTGTGCTTTGGCTTCTCCTCGTGGCGGCGGCGGTGCTCCATCCCCATCGCCCGCCACATTTCCTGCACGGCCCAGCAGCATGACGCGGTGGATGTGGCCCCTGTCCCCTTCCTTCATGATATCCGGAAACAACAAATCTTTTGGCTTCTCCGCCCCCGCCTCTCCCCCTCCCCCATCAATAATATCCACCCCGCATCCCCAACCTTCCTTCGCTTCTACCATCCATATCCCTCCGATTCGTCGCCTTGGTCATCTTCTTCGCGTTGGGTTTCAAGGTCGGCATGTCCTCTTTGCCTATCGATGTCATCCAGGGCTAGCTTTGATTCTGATCGAGTGATCGTTCAACATGAGGAAGTCCCATGGCGTTGTAGTCTTAGATCATGACTGCCCCGTCAACGCATCATGAAATTATTCTCCTCACCAAAGGTTAGGCTCCGTATTCTCATCCTGTCCCACCCATGTAGATCTGATGTTGTTGATTACTTTGTGCAAGTCTGGGATTAGCAGTTCTCAAGTTAGGGAAAGTATGTACGTTTCATTATTTTATTAGACTGCAGCTTTTGATGTTGTAGGCCACAAGAACCGGTATCTAGCACTGCATCTACCACTGCTTGGGAGTTTTTTAGGATCGTAAGACGATCGATCTGGAAGGGTGTCATGCCAACGGGGATCAGAGTATGCAAATCGATAGGACAAGGTCTTCTCGATCTCGCCTGGCTGGCCCAACAGGAAAACTCGACCTTAATCTGCAGGTATATACTGTTCTTACTATAGTTTCATCCAAATTCGATCCATCGGCAAGCCGATCTATATGCATGTATTCCTGTGTTGCAGCTATATATAATGTCGACACGTGCGGGGTGGCCGTGGCAGGTTTACCCGCGGCCTGATGGCTGATGGCCGGGAGCAACATTGTTCTTCCATGTTTTTGATCTCACCCTTTTGATGCACGAGTGTTCCTCCATGTTTTTGATCTCACCCTTTTGATGCACGAGGCTTTGGCATCGGTCATAATAAACATTCATGTTCTTTCTTTCTTTTTTGAGAAAAAGGCAGCCATTCTTTCATTTGATCTGAGGAAAAATGTCAGATGAAAAGAGAAGGAAAAAGGATCAGATGAAACAAAAGCTAGCGCGGATATTCATTATTTCCCTACATTTGGAATTTATTATATTTAAGGGCCAGTTGCATTTGGTGTGCTTTAGCCAACTCCGGTATGAAGTTTCTGTTATAGCTTGGTTGCTTTTGTTTCATGCAATTGGCGCTTTCTGAATATGCACAAAAAACCTTTCAGTTGTGAGCTCTGTCGAAATGTATATGTGTATACTGACTTTCCTTCTAATGCATGTACTTATTCTCCATGAAGTAATTATTTGTTTAAAAGTAATTTTCAGGTCATGTTCATTCAACACTACTGGGAACCGCTGAAAGCTGTACAATGATGGGTTGTACAATGATGGTGACAATAAGTGTTACCAATAAACAATGAGGCAAGTATGGTTTCCATGTTTGGTTTTAACCTAACACATGATTGTACAAAGTTATTTTCTTAGTTTTCTTTGCGGAAATTTGATTCTATGTTACTTGCGGGATTGACAATCATTGATTCTTTAGTTGTCTGACGTGTGATCTTCCCCTCCATTAACTGCAAAATATGCCTTTGATCCCCCGGATAAATTAATTATAGTTGTTTGTTAGAACTTGAAGTAGGAGCCTCACTTATTTTCAAATCTTATACTCTTTTCAGTATTTTGAAGGAAGCGCTTCTAGCATGGTGGGAAGTCATGTAATTGTAAAGGCTGCAACCTTGATTCTTACAAAAAGGGTGCCTCACTGAGTTTGCAATTGCGCCATTGCGGACAATGGAGCCGGCTTTTGGGTCCTTCCCTTACATAAAAAAGGCATGCCTTCAGGTTTCTTTTCATATTTTCCTGACGGTCAAGTTTTTTGTTAATAATTTCCAGCGATAAAAAAATTGTGCTTTCACACACCTCTTTTATGTTTGCGTGTTTGAAATAATTTTGATCTTAGGTTTTATTATGTTCCGTACAATGTTGGCATGTCTTCAAAGCGAAACCATCTTATTTGCAAACCTTGAAGGCATGTATTGTTGACTGAAATGTTATAAATAAAACTGAGGATGCTTACTTGTATTGCTTCCATCCTTCCTTTGTTACACATCAATACAAGAAAGTTGGATAGGGGACACTCTGGTTTCTTCCTTCTGGCCCCACTTATAATTGTACTACCCTATTTTTTCCCAGTGCAATGTACTAATGATAGAATGGTTGACGGGACTTTGTTCGTTTTATTTAGTAATGGGGTCATGCAATGTGTATCAACACTAACTCCACACATCAAGTGAACTATAGTATCCCGCAGCAACGCGCGGGGTATCATCTAGTATTCATAATATTGATGCCAAAAGATGCAAAGTTGATAATGATAGTGCAACATATTTGTGGCACTGCCATTTAGGTTATATTGGTGTAAAGCGCACGAAGAAACTCCATGCGGATGGACTTTTGAAATCACTTGATTATAAATCATTTGATACCTGCGAACCATGCCTCATGGGTAAGATGACTAAACCTCCGTTCTCTGGAACAATGGAGCGAGCCAATGACTTATTGGAAATAATAAATACCGATGTATGCGGTCCGATGAGTGTTGAGGCTCGCAGCGGGTATCGTTATTTTCTGACCTTCACGGATGATTTGAGCATATATTGGTATATTGATGTCTACTACACAACCTTCTTCTTGTAGACATTGTTGGGCCTCCAAGTGCAGAGGTTTGTAGGACAGTAGCAAATTTCCCTCAGGTGGATGACCTAAGGTTTTATCAATATGTGGGAGGCGTAGGATGAAGATGGTCTCGCTCAAACAACCCTGCAACCAAATAACAAAGAGTCTCTTATGTCCCCAACACACCCAATACAATGGTAAATTGTATAGGTGCACTAGTTCGGCGAAGAGATGGTGATACAAGTGCAATATGGATGGTAGATATGAGTTTTTGTAATCTGAAAATATAAAAACAGCAAGGTAACTAATGATAAAAGTGAGCGTAAACGGTATTGCAATGCTAGGAAACAAGGCCCAGGGTTCATACTTTCACTAGTGCAAGTTCTCTCAACAATAATAACATAACTGGATCATATAACTATCCCTCAAGATGCAACAAAGAGTCACTGCAAAGTCACTAATATCGGAGAACAGACGAAGAGATTATTGTAGGGTATGAAACCACCTCAAAGTTATTCTTTCTGATCAATCTATTCAAGAGTCCGTAGTAAAATAACATGAAGCTATTCTTTCCGTTGGATCTATCATAGAGTTCGTACTAGAATAACACCTTAAGACACAAATCAACCAAAACCCTAATGTCACCTAGATACTCCAATGTCACCTCAAGTATCCGTGGGTATGATTATACGATATGCATCACACAATCTCAGATTCATCTATTCAACCAACACAAAGAACTTTAAAGAGTGCCCCAAAGTTTCTACGGAGAGTCAAGACGAAAATGTGTGCCAGCCCTTATGCATAGATTCCCAAGGTCACGGAACCCGCAAGTTGATCACCAAAACATACATCAACTGAATCAATAGAATACCCCATTGTCACCACGGGTATCCCACGCAAGACATACATCAAGTGTTCTCAAATCCTTAAAGACTCAATCCGATAAGATAACTTCAAAGGGAAAACTCAATCCATTACCAGAGAGTAGAGGGGGAGAAACATCATAAGATCCAACTATAATAGCAAAGCTCGCGATACATCAAGATCGTGCCGAATCAAGAACACGAGAGGGAGAGAGAGAGAGAGAGAGAGATCAAACACATAGCTACTGGTACATACCCTCAGCCCCGAGGGTGAACTACTCCCTCCTCGTCATGGAGAGCGCCGGGATGATGAAGATGGCCACCGAAGAGGGATTCCCCCTCCGACAGGGTGCCAGAACGGGTCTAGATTGGTTTTCGGTGGCTCTGGAGGTTTGCGGCAGCGGAACTCCCGATCTATTGTTCTCCTCGATGTTTTTAGGGTATATGGACATATATAGGCGAAATAAGTTGGTCAGGGGGGCCACGAGGGGCCCACAAGGGTGGGGGGCGTGCCCAGGGGGTAGGGCGCGCCTCCCTGCCTCGTTGCTTTCTCGAAGCTTCCCTGACGTCTACTCCAAGTCTCCTGGATTGCTTCCGTTCGAAAAATAACTCTCCCGAAGGTTTCATTCCGTTTGGACTCCATTTGATATTCCTTTTCTTCGAAACACTGAAATAGGCAAGAAAACAGCAATTTGGGTTGGGCCTCCGGTTAATAGGTTAGTCCCAAAAATAATATAAAAGTGTTTAGTAAAGCCCATAAACATCCAAAACAGATAATATAATAGCATGAATACTTCATAAATTATAGATACGTTGGAGACGTATCACCATCCCCAAGCTTAATTCCTGCTCGTCCTCAAGTAGGTAAATGATAAAAGAAATAATTTATGAAGTGTGAATGCTAGCGGGTGCACAAGTTTGATCAATGATAATTTCAATCACCTTTTCTAGCATCATTATATGTCATAACAATAGGTCATGTCATAAAACTTTTCATGATCAAGTAACAAACTGTTCACATGCTAAAGTATAGATCATAAACTTTCTTGAAAACTAACAAACAGTGCTCTTAGTCATCAAACAATTGCAATCCATCTTATTTTCAGGAAGGGTCTATGTTAGAGCTTTGATTTAGCAAACTCCACATACTCAACTATCATTTAATCTTTCACAATTGCTAACACTCATGTGATATTTATGGGTTCAAAGCTTTAATCGGACACAGAGAAAGATAGGGGCTTATAGTTTTGCCTCCCAACCTTTTACCTCAAGGGTAATGTCAACAATAATAGTTCATGATAACTTACATCCAATTGGATATATATATCAGGATCTTTCCAACACAATGTGCTTACCAAAGGATAAAATGTAAAAGGGAAAGGTGAAGATCACCATGACTCTTGCATAAGGTATAACACAAGAATAAAGGATAGGCCCTTCGCAGAGGGAAGCAGAGGTTGTCATGCGCTTTTATAGTTGGATGCACAAAATCTTAACGCGAAAGAACGTCACTTTATATTGCCACTTATGATAGGGACCTTTATTATGCAGTCCGTCGCTTTTATTGCTTCCACATCACGAGATCGTATAAAGCTTATTTTCTCCACACTAATAGATCATACATATTTAGAGAGCAATTTTTATTGCATGCACCGATGACAACTTACTTGAAGGATCTTAATCAATCCATAGGTAGGTATGGTGGACTCTCATGGCAATACTGGTTTAAGGGATGTTTGGAAGCACAAGTAGTATCTCTACTTGGTGAAAAGAATTTGGCTAGCATGAGGGGGAAAGGCAAGCTCGGCATGTTGGATGATCCATGACAATATACTTTATTTCGGATATAAGAAGACATAACCCATTACGTTGTCTTCCTTGTCCAACATCAACCTTTTAGCATGTTATATTTTAATGAGTGCTCAAAATTAAAAAAGATGTCCAAGATAGTATATTTATATCTGAAATCTCTCTTCCTTCAACATTCTTCATGAATTGTTCAAGTGACCAATACAATGTTTGCTAACCTTCAATAAATTTACCACCTCTACTTATTATATGTGAAGTCATTACTCCCCATGGGATAAGCAAATGAAACATATATAATTTGAGATTTATGATATTCAATTCATTCAACCATTTACTCATAGGATATAAGTGAAGCATACAAGTAAATGACAAACTACTCCAAAAAGATATAAGTGAAGATCAATGAGTAGTTAAATAATTACGCAGCTACGTGAAGACTCTCTCTCTCATTTAAGAATTTCAGATCTTGGTATTTTATTCATACAGCAAGAAAAACAAAAGAAAATAAAATGACGCTCCAAGAAAAACACATATCATGTGGTGAATAAAAATATAGCTCCAAGTAAAGTTACCAATGAACAAAGACGAAAGAGGGGATGCCTTCCGGGGCATCCCCAAGCTTAGGCTCTTGGTTGTCCTTGAATATTAACTTGGGGTGCCTTGGTCATCCCCAAGCTTAGGCTCTTGCCACTCCTTATTCCATAGTCCATCGAATATTTACCCAAAACTTGAAAACTTGACAACACAACACTCAACAGAAAACTCGTAAGCTCCGTTAGTATAAGAAAATAAATCACCACTTAGGTACTGTTGTGAACTCATTCTAAATTCGTATTTGTGTAATATCTACTGTATTCCAACTTCTCTATGGTTCAAACCCTCTAATACTACTCATAGATTCATCAAAATAAGCAAACAACACATAGAAAACAGAATCTGTCAAAAACAGAATAGTCTATAGTAATCGGTATCAAACGTATACTTCTGGAACTCCAAAAATTCTGAAATAAATTGCTGGAGGTGAGGAATTTGTCTATTAATCATCTGCAAAAAGAATCAACTAAATAGCACTCTCCATTAAAAAAATCGCAGCTAATCTCGCGAGCGCTAAAGTTTCTGTTTTTTACAGCAAGATCATAAAGACTTCACCCAAGTCTTCCCAAAGATTCTACTTGGCACAAACACTAATTTAAAACATGAAAACACATCTTAACATAAGCTATATGAATTATTTATTACTAAACAGAACCAAAGAGCAAGAAACAAAAATAAACTTGGGTTGCGTCCCAACAAGCGCTATCATTTAATGCCCCTAGCTAGGCATGATGATTTCAATGATGCTCGCATAAAAGATAAGAATTGAAACATAAGGAGAGCATCATGAAGAATATGACTAGCACATTTAAGTCTAACCCACTTCCTATGCATAGGGATTTTGTGAGCAAACAAATTATGAGAACAATAATCAACTAGCATAGGAAGGCAAACCAAGCATAACTTCAAAACTTTAAGCACATAGAGAGGAAACTTGATATTATTGCAATTCCTACAAGCATATGTTCCTCCCTCATAATAATTTTCAGTAGCATCATGAATGAATTCAACAATATAACTAGCACCTAAAGCATTCTTTTCATGATCTACAAGCATAGAAAATTTACTACTCTCTACATAAGCAAAATTCTTCTCAATCGGAATAGTGGGAGTATCATAAGAGACTCGAATACTATAAATTGTTTCCACATTGAAAGAATAAAGTTCAGAAAAAGGGTAATCATAATCATGACAAGTTTTATAAATATAATCATCATTACTTTTTATAGCATACGTATCATCACAATAATTATCATAAATAGGAGGCATGCTTTCATCATAATAAATTTGCTCATCAAAACTTGGGGGACTAAAAATATCATATTCATCAAACATAGCATCCCCAAGCTTGTTGCTTTGCATATCATTAGCATCATGGATATTCAAGGAATTCATACTAACAACATTGCAATCATGCTCATCATTCAAAGGTTTAGTGCCAAACATTTTAATGCATTCTTCCTCTAGCAATTGAGCACAATTATCGGAATCCTTATTTTCACGGAAGACATTAAAAAGATGAAGCATATGAGGCACCCTCAATTCCATTTTTTGTAATTTTATTTTATAGACTAAAGTAGTGATAAAACAAGAAACTAAAAGATTTGATTGCAAGATCTAAAGATATACCTTCAAGCACTCACCTCCCCAGCAACGGCGCCAGAAAAGAGCTTGATGTCTACTACACAACCTTCTTCTTGTAGATGTTGTTGGGCCTCCAAGTGCAGAAGTTTGTAGGACAGTAGCAAATTTCCCTCAAGTGGATGACCTAAGGTTTATCAATCCGTGGGAGGCGTAGGATGAAGATGGTCTCTCTCAAACAACCCTGCAACCAAATAACAAAGAGTCTCTTGTGTCCCCAACACACCCAATATAATGGTAAATTGTATAGGTGCACTAGTTCGGCGAAGAGATGGTGATACAAGTGCAATATGGATGGTAGATATGAGTTTTTGTAATCTGAAAATATAAAAATGGCAAGGTAACTAATGATAAAAGTGAGTGTAAACGGTATTGCAATGCTAGGAAACAAGGCCTAGGGTTCATACTTTCACTAGTGCAAGTTCTCTCAACAATAATAACATAACTGGATCATATAACTATCCCTCAACATGCAACAAAGAGTCACTCCAATGTCACTAATAGCGGAGAACAAACGAAGAGATTATTGTAGGGTACGAAACCACCTCAAAGTTATTCTTTTTGATCAATCTATTCAAGAGTCCGTAGTAAAATAACACGAAGCTATTCTTTCCGTTCGATCTATCATAGAGTTCGTACTAGAATAACACCTTAAGACACAAATCAACCAAAACCCTAATGTCACCTAGATACTCCAATGTCAACTCAAGTATCCGTGGGTATGATTATATGATATGCATCACACAATCTCAGATTCATCTATTCAACCAACACAAAGAACTTCAAAGAGTGCCCCAAAGTTTCTACCGAAGAGTCAAGACGAAAATGTGTGCCAACCCTTCTGCATAGATTCCCAAGGTCACGGAACCCGCAAGTTGATCACCAAAACATACATCAAGTGAATCAATAGAATACCCCATTGTCACCACGGGTATCCCACGCAAGACATACATCAAGTGTTCTCAAATCCTTAAAGACACAATTTGATAAGATAACTTCAAAGGGAAAACTCAATCCATTACCAGAGAGTAGAGGGGGAGAAACATCATAAGATCCAACTATAATAGCATACCTCGTGATACATCAAGATCGTGCCGAATCAAGAACACGAGAGAGAGAGAGAGAGATCAAACACATAGCTACTGGTACATACCCTCAGCCCTGAGGGTGAACTACTCCCTCCTCGTCATGGAGAGCGCCGGGATGATGAAGATGGCCACCGGAGAGAAATTCCCCCTCCGACAGGGTGCCGGAACGGGTCTAGATTGGTTTTCGGTGGCTCTGGAGGTTTGCGGCGGCGGAACTCCCGATCTATTGTTCTCCTCGATGTTTTTAGGGTATATGAACATATATAGCCGAAAGAAGTCGGTTAGGGGAGCCACAAGGGGCCCACGAGGGTGGGGGCGCGCACAGGGGGTAGGGCGCACCTCCCTACCTCGTGGCTTTCTCGAAGCTTCCCTGACGTCTACTCCAAGTCTCCTGGGTTGCTTTCGTTCCAAAAATAACTCTCCCGAAGGTTTCATTCCGTTTGGACTCCATTTGATATTCCTTTTCTTCGAAACACTGAAATAGGCAAGAAAACAGCAATTTGGGCTGGGCCTCCGGTTAATAGGTTAGTCCCAAAAATAATATAGAAGTGTTTAGTAAAGCCCATAAACATCCAAAACAGATAATATAATAGCATGAATTCTTCATAAATTATAGATACGTTGGAGACGTATCATATATCTACTTAATGAAACACAAGTCTAAAACATTTGGAAAGTTCAAAGAATTTCAGAGTGAAGTGGAGAATCATCGTAACAAGAAAATAAAGTTTCTACGATCTGATCGCGGAGGCAAATATTTGAGTTACGAGTTTGGCCTTCATTTAAAACAATGTGGAATAGTTTCACAACTCACGCCACCTGGAACACCACAACGTAATGGTGTGTCCGAACGTCGTAAACCGTACTTTATTAGATATGGTGCGATCTATGATGTCTCTTGCCAATTTACCACTATTGTTTTGGGGTTATGCATTAGAGACAGCTGCATTCACGTTAAATAGGGCACCGTCTAAATCCGTTGAGACGACACTGTATGAATTGTGGTTTGGTAAGAAACCTAAGTTATCGTTTCGGAAAGTTTGGGGTTGCGACACTTATGTCAAAAGGCTTCAGCCTGATAAGCTCGAACCCAAATCGGAGAAGTTCGTCTTCATAGGATACCCTAAGGAAACAATTGGGTACACCTTCTACCACAAATCCGAAGGCAAGATCTTTGTTGCCAAGAATGGAACATTTATAGAGAAGGAGTTTTCTCTTGAAAGAAGTGAGTGGGAGGAAAGTAGAACTTGATGAGGTAATTGTACCTTCTCTCGAATTGGAAAGTAGCACATTAGATAAATCTGTTCCCGTGATGCCTGCACCAACTAGAGAGGAAGCTAATGATGATGATCATGAAACTTCAGATCAAGTTACTACTAGACCTCGTAGGTCTAACAGAGCACGTTCCGCACCAGAGTGGTATGGTAATCCAGTTCTGGAAGTCATGTTGCTAGACCATGACGAACCTACGAACTATGAAGAAGCTGTCATGAGCCTAGATTCCGACAGATGGCTTGAGGCCATGAAATCTGAGATAGGATCCATGTATAAGAACAAAGTGTGGACTTTGGTGGGCTTGCCCGATGATCGGCGAGCCATAGAGAATAAATGGATCTTCAAGAAGAAGACTGCCGCTGATGGTAATGTTACTGTCTACAAAGCTTGACTTGTCGCAAAAGGTTTTCAACAAGTTCAAGGAGTTGACTACGATGGGACTTTCTCACCCGTAGCGATGCTTAAGTCTGTCCGAATCATGTTAGCAATTGCCGCATTTTATGATTATGAAATCTGGCAAACGGATGTCAAAACTACATTCCTTAATGGATATCTCAAAGAAGAGTTGTATATGATGCAACCAGAAGGTTTTGTCGATCCTAAAGGTGCTAACAAAGTGTGCAAGCTCCAGCGATCCATCTATGGACTGGTGCAAGCATCTTGGAGTTGGAATATATGCTTTAATGAGGTGATCAAAGCATATGGTTTTATACAGACTTACGGTGAAGCCTGTATTTACAAGAAAGTGAGTGGGAGCTCTGTAGCATTTCTGATCTTGTATGTCACTACAAAAAAATACACTTCCGTGATGATACGTGTTTGTCACAGTAGGTCGCGTTTTTTGTCATGCATGTACATCCATGACAAATTTATGACAGAATCAAGATAGTCATACCTGTGCTGTCGTAGAAGTGTTCCATGACATTACCAAAATTATCATCACGGAAGTGTCCACTTCCATGACGATAAATCGCGCGTCACAGAAGTGCTTTCGTCAAGGGTGACCGACACGTGGCATCCACCGTAACGGAACGCCGTTAAGCTATCGGGTCGGGTTTTGGATCCGATAACCCGTTAACAGCCCCGACCAATGGGGATTTTCCACGTGTAAAATCATCATTGGCTGGAGGAAACACGTGTCGGCTCACCGTTGGGACAGATGTCATCCACTCATTGGACCGAAGGCGCCTATGATACGGCGAAACGTGGCACGGCCCAACAGAGGCCCATTCCTGTGAAAAGGCCAGCCCGTTTGACTTGGTCAAAAGGTGGCGGGCCGGCCCATGGAAAGCCTGTTAACGGCCTGTTCGCATATAGCCCATTTACGGCCCGCTAACCCAGGGCCCGTTACGCCCTATCCGAATTAGGCCCAGTAGCGTCATCTGGGCCGTCCAATATGATTCAGCCCGTTTTAACTTCCGGCCCATGTGTGGCTCATGACTTCTTTCGGCCCATATGAGGACCTTTGTAACTCTTGGCCCATTAACGGCCCGTGGTGAAACTGACCCGTAATGAACAGTGTATCACTTTATACCCATTAACGGCCCGTTATTCCATTGGGCCGTTTCCAGCCCAAGTTATCTTTCGGCCTTCTCAGGGCCCATTGATTCTTGGGCTCATTTGCAGCATTCGGTTACATACGGCCCGTTACTGTCATTTTCTGCTTGTGGGCCAAATTCAGCCTGTCGTTACAGTCGGCCCGTTTGCGGACCGTTAATACGTTGGGCCATTTTCATAGAGTTATCAAATACGGCCTATTAACGACCCGTTATGGTCCACGAATAGTACAGCCCATGATTGGCGAAATGATGATACGCCCCGTAGAAGGTCCATGGATCCTACGGCCCATATGAGGCCCATGGATAGTACGACCCGTAGAAGGCCCATGGATCGTACGGCCCGTAGAAGGCCCATGGACCCTACGGCCCGTAGAAGGCCCATGGACCCTAAGGCCCGTATAGAAGGCCGATGGATCCTACGGCCAGACGAAGGCCCATGGAACATACGGCCTGCAGGAGACCCATGGTTACAACAGTCCGTGTGTTGCCACGATTATTTTGGCCTAGTTACCAAAAATAGGCTATTGTGGCCACTAGAAAAAAACAGAAAAACAACTGCAGTGACTACAAGCAAACAACTAAACAAGACAATAAGGAAATAAATAAGCAAGCAATTAACACTAGCCTATTACCGCTATTACACATATTACATCCACTGGGCATCAAAGTTCGCCACCAGTGCAAATATAGGGAACAAAGCAGCACATTACATACACTGGCCGTCAAAATTGGCCACCAGTGCAAATAAACGCGGCAGCAAAACAAGAGCATAACTGAAACAACTTCAGAAGAGCTCAAGAAACGTTATCCTAGGTATCCACCATGCTGGCAATAAGCTTAGCAAGCTGATTAGCTTTGTCCTGTTTGGCGCTAAAATCCTCCAACGCTTGCTGTTGCACCAGAAAGTATGCATCTGAATGCTCCAGGGACTTCCGCAGTCCTTCCGCTTCTTGTCGCAGCACAGCTGATCGATGTCTTTCAGCTTGTAGTTGAGACTCAAGAAACCGAACTGATTCAGACAGTGAGTTTGAATAGCTTGTGCAAGCGGTAGTGGCCAGTAACTCGAACACTAAACCAAGACAGGACTTTGGGGTTCTCTCGTTGTCTTCAAGATAGTCTTCCTTAGCTGTTTTATCAGCTTTGTTCGAGACCAACAAGGATGTGTCACTATCCTGAACCTTATCTGCATTACTTCCTTTACCATTGCTTAATAAGGCACTCTTCCCCAATATTCTGTCAGCATTCTAAAAGAAGAAACAAGCAGACACATAGCAAGTTTAGCATGTACTAGTATATGAAACTCATTTCGGTGAACCAGTTCATTAGTAAGGTGGACAGGATTAAACTACCAAGTCTTCTATTGCCAAGTACTAGTACATAATAAAAGCATCAAACAAACATATATCTATGTCCTATGGTCACTGCATTGTCTTGCCAAATCAAAATTCAGACACGGTTCAAATCATATCAGTTCAAGACAAAGTAGCAGTGAAAGAATACAAAGTGTGGGAAACTACACGGCACAACAAGATTTCAGATGGGTACCATGGGTCTACATGTACAACAACACTATTGGCTCTATTGTGATGCTAGTAATGTGCGTGATATGAAAGTCAACTGTATACACAATTGAAATTGAAATCAACAGAGCTATTGATAAGAGCAAACATGTTAAAGAAACATGTGTGAACATACCTGCTGTGCCATTGGAGTTTCAATTGGATCCTTCAATTTAAAAATAAGTTTGTATGAGTAAATACAGTGATACAAGAGCAAAGCAATCATAGTTAAAGAAGGCGCGCCTAAGCAAGCGCTTAAGCGCGCCTAGGCTCTAGGCGTTGGCAAAACGCATTGCGCATAACTACGCATAAGCATGCGCTTTGGTCAGTAAAGCGCAAGGCGGTGGCAAAACGCACAACTAACGCCTAGCGCTTTTTTGAACTATGATAGCAATGGAATCTTAAATTAGAACATTTGTTCTTCAGGTTTAGGCACTTGTTCTACATGAACAGAGTACAGTAAGACGCAAGAATATAATACTTAAAAATAGAAAATGAGCTCATAGACCTTACCACATTCTTGGTTCAGGACCAGTACAGAACAAGGCGTTCCCAGTCATCGTCCAGTAAATGTGTCTCAGGAGAACGTAAGGGAATTTGATGAGTTTCTTTGCCGGTGAAGTACGTTTTCTTCAGGTAATTCCGATACTGCCACCAAGCATTCTTGAAGATAGCAGAGGTATTAGCACAGGTTACCTCATCCTGAGTTTCCAAATCGGTCCTTCTCTATAGAGAAAAATGGGAAAATTTGCTGTATTATAACCATCATGGAGGTAGGATGTATGGGACGAAGCAAAGTAATTGCCATGAATAACATTACTTACACATAACTCCTGGACAAACACCTGCAACTGGCATTTTCCTTCATCTTCAGTATAATATTTCCAAGATGGGAAGATACGCACATACGATTTAACAACATCAAATGCGATAGATGCTAAACTACGACTAGCTGGTTGTGCTTCCTCCACAGGAATAGGCGTACTAACTGGTGGAGTTGGGGTTCGCCGTGATAGTACTGGCCCTTTGGGCACTGGAGCTGCCTTACTAACTGCTCTTGTTTGGGAGCTCTGTGGTGGAGATGGTGTTGTGTCAACAGGAACTGGGTTACTATCGGCTGGGGTTGGGGTTAGATTGGGTGAAGCTGGTTCTCTGTCCATCGCAGTAGGGGTACAATCTGCGAGAGTTTGGGTTATGTGTGGTAGGGCTGGTTCTTGTGCATGTACAACCGGGGTGCTATCTCCACCAAGAGGTAGCACTGTTTTATTTGAAGACCGTGTTTTTAGTCCGCTAGATACTGGCATCACCCGCTCCAATTCAAATGGCTGATAAACAGGAAACATAGTTGAATGTACAGACATTGTATGAGAGACAGATGCAATAGATAGTGTGGAAAAAAGAGGGCATGAAATAGTTGACATGTATATTGTTTAACTAAAACGGATAGCATGACATAATTTCACATATATGATGTCTATCTAAACTGGATAGCATAGCATAACATAATTCAAAGATATGATGAATAACTAAACAGGATCGCATGACATAATTCACCTACATGTTATCTAAGTAATCAGGATCGCATCATTTAATTCACATATGTGATTTATATGCTAAACAGAGGGCATTCGATATGATGTCTGAACTAAGAACATGGTGTTGAATATTGTGTATATGATGTCTAAACTATGCAATGCAAGACACCGTATGCATGATATGAGCAGTATAACCGTGCCAAGTTAGAGCATACACCTCAGTGGGGGAATAGGACTGGTCATCTGTCTCTGAATCCATCTCTGAGGAGCTATCGGGACCCAACAAGAGATCTGCTTCGACAGGTAGCACTGTCTGCTCTGAAGGCCTTGTTTTCACTCCAGATTTTTCCATCTCCCACCCAAATGGCTGATTCACAGGAAGAGTAGTTTAATGTACAAACATTGTCGACAAATGGAAATGTAATGAAGAAAAGGATGGGCAAGATATCATTCAAATATATGATGCCTGGTTAAACAGGATGGCATTGCACATTTCACATATATTATGGCTGGCTAAAAGACATGAGACTGCATAATTCCCATATATGATATAGAAACTAAACAGGTGGCATTACAGAACATGTCTAAACTAAGCAGATGACATATATGATGTCAAAAGTAGGCACTGCAAGGCAACATATGCATGATATGACTAACATCATCATGCCAAGGTAGAGCAAACACCTTGGGGGTAAATAGGAGTGGTCAGCGGCGTCTGAATCCGCCTCAGAACAGATATCTTCCTCTGGATTACAATCTGGAGAGGGGTGGGGAGGGTTTGCCATTGAACCCACCATGGAGCGATGTCTGCATGACATTGTATTGCCGCGCAAAACTCTTCTCTTTTTCTCTACATGTTCAGCATGACTGTGTACAATATCTGACATGCATACGAAAAAAATATGGTGAGATTATGTAAGGAGAGCATGCAGAAATTTAGAGTGATGGTAACAACCAGTGGATCGACGTTTTTCCGTTGAACCAAAATAGCCCTAATGGATCGACGTGAATGTATAGTAATAAGTGATGCAACAAGTGTACAACCTCTTTGCCGTAGCCGTGTCGACCTCAGCATCATTGGGTTGGTCGCTGAAGCAGTTGAGGCAGAGGTGGCTGTCGGAGGTGTGGAGGAAGATCTGAGGAATCTGTAGACGGCGTCCAGGGCACTGCTCTGTTGTGATGGATCGTTCTGTCGTTGGAGCAGCTCCGGTGAGCCGTAAGACGTCAAGGCTGAAGCAGCACAAGACAGACATCGTCAATCTCAAGTGGGATTCTAATAGCATCTCCAATAGATGATGTAAAATGGATGTAAAATTAACATCACCAAAAACCACCTGACTACAACAGATGAGGTAAAAACTGTTGACTCTGAACTTAACTGTCGAAACTGAAATTTACTGTGGAATCTGAATGCTACTGTCGAAACTGAACGCAATGGTAGCAGAGAGGCACTTGACATGTAGTTTAGGGAGGGCCTGCAGTTCATCTTCAACCTGCACCCCCCTGAGCCGCCAGCCACCACCGGCCGAACCGCCGGCCCCAGCGCCGCCTCGCCGCCCCGAAACAACTCGCCACCGCCGCCCCGGCCAGCCCTCTAGGCCCCCCCCCCCCACCCTGAACCCTAAGATAGATAGTGGGGTACCTCTCCGGCGAGCCCCCGTCCCCGCTGCGGGTGGTTCTTCCTTAACTCCGGCGAGCCCCCCAACCCCTGAAAATCGACTGACCCAAAAGTCGATTCAGTCGACTGAAGTGTGGCTTAATCGGAGCAGAGCAGCAGCACGAGCGAGGGGGAGAGCAGCAACAGCAGCTGGGCGAGCGAGCGATCGAGCGAGAGCCGGAGCAGCAGCAGCAGCGCGAGCGAGCGAGCGAGAGCCGGAGCAGCAGCAACAGATCCGGCTGGTATGGACGCCGCCGCCGAAGGGGCCTCGCACTGGGGGAGAGCCGCCGTGGAGATGTCGCTCGTGGCGCCGGCTTCAAGGTAGCCGCTCCATGGGGGTGCGGGATGGAGCACCGTCGGCGCCGGGAGGTCGAGTTAAGGAGAAGGTGCGATGCGATGAATGTACAACCTCTTTGGTGGCGCCGAGTAGGCCTCGGCTTTGTCCGAGGAGTCGGTGAGGATGTTGCGGTTCCGGTGGAGCAGGTTAAGGCGGCGCTGTGGGGATGGAGCAGCCGCGATAGACGAGGCGATCGTCGGAGCAGCTCCTTGGAGGTGGAGGACGGGGCGGCTGAACCGGCGAGACGGCGAGATGGACGACGGATCCTCATCCGGGGAGGTGGACGAGGGACGTCGAGCTGTTGCGGTGGACGACGTCGTCGGGGAAGAGGCTCCAGCTGGGCAGCGGTGACGTGGCGGACGGAGGAGGGTGGGGTTTCGCGGCTGGAGCGGAGAGGTTATGGCGGCCTGGGATTTCGAATGGCGAAAAGGGGGCGATGGGAGGGGGTGAAGCATGACTTAGGGACGCGCTTGTCAAAAATGTAGGGTGTGTTACAAAAGTACCCCTCGCCGATTTGAACTAGCGGCCCTTTCGGCTCAGGGTTAGAAGGGGGATTTCGCGTGTCGGGATTTGGCAGCTGGAGGGAGTTTTCGCGCGCGTTGTAATTTCGGGATAGCAAGGCGCGGGTTGTGAAGGCGCCAGTTTTGGGAGCACGATATCTGAATTTTCGGGATATAACAAGACGCGGGTTGAATTTTAGGGACAAGCCTAACGTGTAGTAATATTGTACTTGTACGTACCAAAGCAATTCGCACTTCCCTCAACCAAAAAGAAAACAAAAAAATAAACTATTCACACCACACAAAGAGAGAGTCTTGCCCCGTTTTACTATACAAATGCTATTCAAAGCTACTCCCTCCTTCCATCTATATAGGGCCTAATGCGTTTTTCGATGCTAACTTTGACCAAATATTAGAGCAATGATATATGACATGCAACTTACACAAAGCACACCGTTAAATTCGTCTGTGAAAGGTTCTTTCAATGATATAATTTTCACATTGTGCATGTCATGTACTATTAATCTTGTCAATAGTCAAAGGCGGTCTTAAAAATCTCATTACGCCCTATATAGATGGAAGGAGGGAGTATGAATCCATGTTATGTCCGATTAAATTTTTTCGCTTGCTGTATAATGCATGTAACCTACTCATACCAACATTTTAGTGCATTCCAAATGTCTATACTACCGCTGCAATTCGAACTAAATTTGAATTCGTTTCTCTATTTCAATAAGAATCTACAATCATGATTGTTGCCAACTTCAACCATCATAGTTTCCTTGCTATCCGCCAGATATAAATCGGACGGCCTATAATGCAGGATGGCAGGCACACCATCATCAACAACTCCGTTTTTTTATAAGAGTAGAGATAAAATATATTAAATGTAGTATAACATGTTCATAACCACACCATGTGTATCACCGTTATATATATTCACACATGCGTCGGTTTGAAACACTATGATAAATTCTTCAAATATCCGAATTCGCTTTTTATAATGAAGTATATATGATCTCTATTCGTCTTTTACACCCACACAACCCTCTTATCTTTGTAGCTAGCGCTAACTTTCTCTTGTGCATGCACACGCCCGCATCCCTCTCACCCTCCCTCAGCATTCTCTAGCTCCATCACGCAAATTCGTCTTTTCACTTTAGGTCGTTCACCCATGGTGTGTGTAGGCCCCCCAGCTCCTTCTTTACGGCACACATCGATCGATATGCCTCTCTAGCCAGGTGTGCCTAGCACAAACACAAGCTTCCCCTCTTCTCTTGTCACCGTCCATGCCTCACTCCCACCACTCTTTTCATCATTCTCGTACTCGCACACTCCTCCCCCTCGATATAGTATGCCTCTCGTACCACCTCCTACATGCATCCCTCTCTCTCTATCCTTCTCCTCGTGCCTCATTTGCTTCTAACACACACATGCATGTATACCGATCGATCTCCCAACATATACCTAGATCGACTTTAACTACCCCCCCATCGATCGACGTACCTCACAAGTTATGTCTCTCCTTTCTCTAACAAAGGGCGATTGATCTTCCTATGTAGTTACGGCTGCTTACCACATCCACATCGTCCCCCCTCATCATTCGTGCATGCCTCCTGACCCGTCTCTCACACGCACGTGCACAGACAACAAGCAGCCATCTCCTCTCTTATTGATATTGCGGGCGTGCCCTCCGTTTGTCTAGCAAGCCTATCCCACCATTTGTTAGAAGCAACTCCACTACCACCCCCTTCAACACTCTAGCTCTGTCTCTCTCCCAACCTTATTCCTCTCCTGCACATATGCATGGATGCCGATCGATCTCCCTTAATACATGAGGCAGATCGATCTCCTTAATACATGAGGTAGGCCTCTCTCCTCCTCCACACATATACCAGCCATTGTACCTCTATAGTTAATTGGGCCTCCCTCTTCCCCCACCACACACCAATAGTAGAGCGCTGCAGGTAGGTATCCATGCCACAGAGACAAACTGCACATGTCCCATCTCACGTTCAAGTAGGCCAGCCACTCTATATCTTTTACGTGGGCACACACAAATTTGATGGCACTCTTTATCGATCGCGCGCGCACACACACACACATCATCCCTCTCTTCGATTCTATGGACACCTCAAGCCGATTATACCTCCACTCTCTTCTCGTGGATTGCCCCCTCTATATATATGTTATATCCAGGACTCTATTTCACACACATTGCATATGTTACATTTTTTGATTGACCCCCCCCAAAAAACTCTCAAGAACCCACACACTATATCTCTCTAGGTTTGTATCTCTCTCACACAACCCCACGTAGGTGGTGTACGTATACAAGAAGAGAATAGGTGCACCGTGCACGTACTCACGCTTCGTGCCCAGCCACACCCGCGCGGGTACACGGTGGAGCTCATTTCTTTACAAATGGCAGCCCACGTGCTAATTTGAACGCCTGTAGCGGTTGTTTACCTAGGGAGGTCGTGTACCACGCGTGCACGAAACAAAGTTCGACTTGACGCGTTGCCGCGCTATTTTTAAATAAAGTTATAGCGCTCAATGGCACGTACACAGAATATAAAACGATTTTTATGGAGAAAAAGGTAGTCCGCTCACTATATACAATGGAGCATGCCTGCCTGGTTTGTCGCTCTTCAGAGTATCTCACACAAGGCTGCGGTGGCCTCTCTCTCTCTCACCGTTGGTCACTGATCCGGTCGCATCCCGTCCGCCAGGGGAAAGGGAGTGCGGTGGCCTCTCTCTCTCTCACCGTTGGTCATAGATCCAGCCGCATCCCGTCCGCCGGGGGAAAGGGAGTGCGGTGGCCTCTCTCTCTCTCTCTCACCGTTGCTCACTGATCCGGCTGCGTCCCGTCCGCTGGGGCAAAGGGAGGAAGTGCGGTGGCCAATAATTGTTTCCTTTCTACTCGTTGCTATTGCGACCTTTTGGTGAACTACACAAATCACTTTTTTCTTAAGAGTGTTTTGTGCAGTTGTACTAAAATGTCACACGGGCAACGTCTCTACATTTCAGTGCGACTGCACAAAGGGAGATTGGTTTTGCTCTATCCTCCTCATCCAACTCCGAGCCTAATCTTCTCCAACTAGTTAGTCTTAAGAAAGACTGCAAAGGTGACCGGCTTCTATTTGTGTGTTTATTGTTTCATCAGCAGTCCTCTATTATCGTAATCACACTTAATATCTTTGGAACAGGGACGCTAAGCTCTATTTTAGTGGAACTGCACAAATGATCGGAATGTTGCATGCTCCAGACATCTACTTTTTTCCCAACATGCCTTGTTGATTTAGACAGAGCTGGGCGGACGTTGCTGCCAATGAAAGCATGGATCAATTTTAATTTAACACCTTCTCACAACTCTGTCTTCAGTTGTGATGTAATTATTAGCTCTGATATGCTAATAATTGACATGCATTAGCAAGGAAGTTAGTTGTTTATTGTTTCCGAAAGAGCATCGATGGCAAGACACGCGAAACAACAGCTAAAAGCTCACACCATTGTACAATTTCATGTCGCTGGAAAATTATTTGTATAGT
This sequence comes from Triticum aestivum, assembly GCF_018294505.1. Lineage (NCBI taxonomy): Eukaryota > Viridiplantae > Streptophyta > Magnoliopsida > Poales > Poaceae > Triticum > Triticum aestivum. The sequence goes on along the minus strand of NC_057811.1, from coordinate 442,592,092 downwards.
ACGTCAATTATGTAAACAAATGATGGAAGCTTGATAGCATTGCCAGAAGCCTCTTCATCATCTGGTTCCATGTGCCATGCACAAAATTATACTCCTTCGTTCCTAAATATTTGTCTTTTTACAAATTTCAAACGGGCATATTTTAGTGTGTAGATTCACTCATTTTGCTTCATATGTGTACTCCCTCCGTTCCTAAATATTCTATTCGTCTTTCTAGAGATTTCAACAAGTGACTACATACTGAGCAAAATGAGTGAATCTACACTCCAAAATATGTCTATATACATCCGTATGTGCCAGTCCATTTGAAATCTCTAAAAAGACAAATATTTGAGTAGTCACTCGTTGAAATCTCTAGAAAGACAAATACTCTGGAGTATATTTAAGAACCGAGGGGGTAGTGCGCAACTGCATGGGAGACTCAGCCCGGTCGTTGCGCCGCATTAATAGTGAGTAATGAGCAGTCAAATCATAAGCCCCACCTTTCCCACTGTAAGTTGCTCTGAAGAAGCAACCATCAATACGCTCTTCTTTGAATCCGCTCATACTACTCCATCTGTCACTGTTTATACAGCGCGCTTCAGAAAAAAGAAAAAAAATCTGTGGGACCAAGGCGACTAGCGATCGGCCTGAAAAATAGCATTGGTAGTTATAGCACGGCGTCTATTACTAGAGGGAATAATGCGTACACACATGCATGCAGTGCTTCCACCCCGGGTACACACATGCATGCACTTACTCCACTCCGTAGTAGTACAGTACATGGAGAGAAAATTGTGGACTTGATTGCAGTTACCACGCCCTAATTAATTGAGCATTAAACCAAACGCGTCTAAAGTCTCTCTGGTGGTGGAAATGCATTGAGAGAAATGCATCATAATGAAGCGCGCCCTGTAAACTGTGACGGAGGGAGGAGTAGTATGAAGGTGCAAAACCAAGTACGCATATGGCCAGTCGGTCAACGCACCTCCTCTTGGCATATCACTGACATGTGGGACAGGAGTGTGAGCAAACCGATCTCAATTGACGGCAAAGAGCCAACCCGCCGTTCCTTGAGAGAGACGAGGAGCGAGAACACACAGACGGGCTCGCACAGAGGCCAAGATATATTCGAGCATGGTTGGTTGATCGATATCATTCATTACATGTTGGGCTGCCGTTTTCCGCCCTTCTCCGGAATAAACATGTACTTTATCAGAGATAAAAAAATAAGAGTACGGACGCTCCACCATGCGGTTCTAGTAGTAGTACTACTCATACTACTACGCTTGGCTCTTCGCCTCTTCGTGAAGTCGAACAATGATGGTACTCCGCATGTTGGGTACTACAGTGTATGCCTCTGACAATCTGACACCGAATGGACTGATGCATGTCCACCGAGGGTAGGATGCATTAGTCAAAAGGCGTAAGCGAGCTTCACCTTGTCCTGCAAGCTTCTCCTCGTTCTGCGAGTTGACGGGACACACCAAAAAGTAGTCCTAGTCCATACTCCCTCCTTTCCGGTTAATATGGCTTAATCTTTTTTGCGGGTAAATGAGAGAGCTTTATTCATATATATAAGCATTCTTAGGACGATCAGCCAAGACACTGGTCACTAGGAAGCGAGGTACCCCGCAAAATAAGAAGTAGGAAGCGAGGTGTTTCATCAAGCCAGCTCTCGGCCAGATTCAAAGTGTAGCAAGCATGGTTCGCACGAAGATGCGCCGCACGGTTCGCACGAAGATGCGCCGCAAGGTTTGCTGACCTGTTTACTTTGCGCTTGGCTGTTTGCCTATTCGGGAAGTCGAACAATAATAGCACTAGTAGTATAGTGTATGCTTCTGGCAATCTGGCACCGAATTAACTGTTGCACGTCCACCGCCTGAGCGAGGGAGAGCTTGCATTAGTCAAAAGTTTCTCCTTGTCCTGCGAGCCACCCCGCGCAAGCTTCTCCCGTCCTGCAACCTTCTCCTCGTTCGGCAAGTTGACGGGACACAGCAAAGTAATGCTAGTCCATACTGCCTCCTCTCCGGTTAATATTGTCTTAATTTCAAACGAGATAAATACACTGTCTATCACTGTATATTTGTAAAAATACGGTCAGTGGACTTCATAATACACTCATTGCGCTCAATATATATATTTTCCGGTGTTTATACGGTCACTAGCTCACCCTGACTGAGTATGTGTGTGCATGCACGTGTAGGTTGAGCACTTGAGCGTGACCGTGTGTGTTCCGTCGTGTGCTCGGACATGCATGCATTAGGGCGTCGCGCGCGTTTTTGCGTCCATGTGTACGTGTGACTGTTGCATACACGTAGGGGAGTACGTGTAGGGGCCACTAAGGAGCAGTCAAATCACACAGTAAGTTAGTCGGAAGAAGCAACCATCATTTCACTCTTGAATGACACGTACGCAATATAAAATGGTTGATATGGAGAGAAAAAGAAAACCACTATATATAAACTAGCAGGAGCCTAAGCTACAAGCCTGCTTGCTTAGGTTGCTCTCTTCACAAGCATAGAACGACGGGGCCTAATCCCGCAGCTGGGGGAAGGGAACAATGTTCTGTGTAGACGCGGTCGACATCGGCGAGGGAGAAAACCCACAGTCGGTGCGTCCCAATCGGGGGTCACCGCGGTATGGGCCGATGTCGCGTCCCAACCACCCTTCTAGCTACAGCCCGACGTCCCAGGTAGTCCATCTTCCTTTTAGAGCCGGCTTGCTCCACTGCCGTAGCTCCATCTCCATGTCGATCTTTCTCTACTTCTACCGGCTTCTACTTGTGATGAGTTTATGTCTCATGAACTAGTGCCAGTACTATTATTCTAATCACACTTCTTCAATATCTTTGCCATCAGGGATGCTCAGGTCGATTTTAGTGGAACTGCACAAAAGCATCGTATGATCCGAGGGTGCCAGCCGTCTTTCCTTCGACAGGTTCTACCTGGCCAGGAAATTAAATCATGTTTAGGGTTTAGGGTTTAAGTCGTAGTGACCCCATCAGTAGTTTTTCTTTCGTACACGCTCTCACAACTTTTTCCTTTAGTTGTGAAGTAAATATTGGCTATGATCTGTGAATCATTGAGATGCATCAGCATGCGTGTTAGTTTTCCTTTGTATTTGATGGAATGTTGTAACGGGGCAACCTTGGAATAGGAATGAAAATGGAGTGGAAAGTTTCCGTTTTTTCCGGAGAAAAATGGAAACGGAGAGAAACCAACGTTTCGTTTCGTTTCGTTGGATCGCGCCATCGAGCAAAACCAACGTTTAAATCACGTCTGTCGTGTTCGTGTCTCACCCTCCTCCACGGCTCGACCCCACACAATCGCTCGGCATGCCACTCACCGCAAACCGAGTATACGATAACTTTCCCGCCTGCTTATCGATGGATCGCACCATGGAGTACTAGCACTACTGGAAGAGATTGACGAGTTGGGGGAGGACAGCTAGCTGTAGCACGGACTCCCAAGAACTTTTTACATGCATGTTGTAGCCGGCTATTGCAACCTTTGAACGCGGAGCAGCCGCGTGCACCCGGAAGCGGCGCGGGCGACGCTCTCTCGGCCGGCGCGCCGCTTCAATGCCGACGCCAGTGAGAGGTCGCGTCCGCTCTGTCCGGGCATGAATGCGGCACTGACCGTTTCGGGCGGGAAGCACGCGCGGGTGATGAAGAGGGTTCGGGTTGGTCAGGACCGGCCGTGGCAGCGGTCCGGACGTGCGCAAACAAGAGATGATGTACGTTAATATTGCTGCGTATATAATTAACAACATAAATAATGTGCCAGTTGGACAAATATGATTGGAGATGGAGATGGAAATGGAATTTTACGTAAACACGGATATGCATGTCTATGTCTATGTGTGTGTGCGCGACGACTCTCGCGACCTGGAAGCGGGGGCGTGTTTTTGATCGAGTTTTCTTTCTTGGTACGTTAGAAAAATTGTCCGCCAGTGTCACGCCCAAGATGCGACCCTATCCTAAAGGAACTCGACGGTCCCACCAAGGATAGAAGCACATCTTGAAGACGCTTTTGCAAGGTGGATATCGTTACATCAACATTACATAATATTTGGGGATACATACAAGGCATACAAATGCCGCAAGAATACATCAATACATCATACATAAGATCAACATCCGACTACGGATGAAACACAAACAGAAGCTCAAACAACATCCACCCTGCTAGCCCAGGCTGCCGACCTGGAACCTATCCCCTGATCAAAGAAGAAGCAAAAGAAGAACTCCAAACAAGTAAACATCGCTCTCATGTCAAGATCATCGAAACACCTGTACCTGCAACTGGTGTTGTAGTAATTTGTGAGCCACGAGGACTCAGCAATCCCATTACCATGGGTATCAAGACTAGCAAAGCTTAAAGGGTAAGGAAAGGATAAGTGGTGAGGTTGCAGCAGCGTCTAAGCAAGTATGGTGGCTAACTTACGCAAATAAGAGAGAGAAGAGAAACAACGGAACGGTCGTGAACTAGTAATGATCAAGAAGTGATCCTGAACTCCTACTTACATCAAACATAACCCAGAAACCGTGTTCACTTCCCGGACTCCACCGAGAAGAGACCATCACGTCTACACACGCGGTTGATGCATTTTAATTAAGTCAAGTGTCAAGTTCTCTACAACCGGATATTAACAAATTCCCATCTGCCACATAACCACGGGCACGGCTCTCGAAAGTTTATACCCTGCAGGGGTGTCCCAACTTAGCCCATTATAAGCTCTCATGGTCAACGAAGGATATTCCTTCTCCCGGGAAGACCCGATCAGTCTCGGAATCCCGGTTACAAGACATTTCGACAATGGTAAAACAAAACCAGCAAAGCCGCCCGATGTGTCGACAATCCCGATAGGAGTCGCACGTATCTCGTTCTCAGAACACACCGGATGAGCAAGACGTCGGGTTGGCATAGACCCCGGTTGCCCAGGGGGCGCCGGACATCGCTCGGTTTGGACTAGCACTTAGACAAGCACTGGCCCGGGGGTAAAATAAAGATGACCCTCAGGATGCGCGACTCCCAAGGGAAAAAGGCTAGGTGAGGCAAATGTAAAACCAAGGTTGGGCCTTGCTGGAAGAGTTTTATTCAAAGCGAACTGTCAAGGGGGTCCCATAAATCACCCAACCGCGTAAGGGACGCAAAATCAAGGAACATAACACCGGTATGACGGAAACTAGGGCGGCAAGAGTGGAACAAAACACCAGGCATAAGGCCAAGCCTTCCACCCTTTACCAAGTATATAGATGCATTAATAATATAAGAGATATTGTGATATCCCAACATAAACATAATCCAACATGGAGCAATCTTCATCTTCACCTGCAACTAACAACGCTATAAGAGGGGCTGAGCAAAGCGGTAACATAGCCAAACAACGGTTTGCTGGGAAGGGTGACAAAGGTTAGAGGTTCATGGCAATTTGGGAGGCTTGAAGAGCAAGTGATAGGTAGCGCAGCATAGCGATAGAACGAAGCAACTAGCATAGCAATGATAGTAATGAGATCCAAGGTGACGGTCATCTTGCCTGAAATCCCGCTAGGAAGAAGAACGAGTCCATGAAGAAGATGAAGCCATGAAGACGAACGAATCCTCACGATCGCAACGACACGGGAACTATCGAGAAGAAGCACGCAACATGGTAAACACACCACACATGAACAAGGCATGATACTCAACCAAGTATGATGCATGACAAGGCTACATGAAGCTACTCATGACAAGAGATGATGCATACAAGAATAACACATCAAAGCAAGTTTAAATGAGGCCGGAAACAACATATAACAATTCCGGTAAGTCCTCATATGCAAATTTCGAAATTGGTCCAGATCTGAATAAACTTTACGTTCAAGTTTTTAAACAGCAAGTTAAAGAGCACCATGATGATCTACACAAAATTCTAGTCAGGTTACATATAAAGTTCATTAGATTCGGAGCTACGGCCTAGAAGATATGAGCAAAACAAGTTAAACATAGCATTGATGCAAAAAGCATACAAACATCAAGCAAACACCTCAAAACAAGGATGCAACATGAGAATATGAAACTACATACAAAACTAAGCAAGTTTCATATAGAGCAGACTCCAAACGGAGCAACGGTGCAACACATACACTCCACACAAGTCATAGCAACAATCTGTCCAAAACAGCAACTAGGCATCTAGCAAGCATCAAAACAATATGCTACAGCAACTCAACATAAAAACAAAAGGCACGAACATGATGTACAGGTAAAGCAAAACAAAACATGAACACTGAGCTATCCCCATAAATCACTATAACATGCTCAAAAGGACATGGCAAGTTTGCAAATAATAACAGGTTCACAGACTTGGCAGAAATTATTGGACATGGCAGAAATAACATCAGGTTGCAATGTTTAGAGCTATCACGCAACATGCTACAGGAACAGATCATAGCAAACAAAGGAATGGCATGAATCTACTCAAAGCATATAACAAATGCCCCTTACTGAACATGAGCCAAAAAGGCACAGAAGATATGATGGCAACCAGGTAAACATAGCAACTTTCGTTAACAGGTTTCAGACAGGTAGAAACCAGAGCATGACAGAAACAGACATTATGAGGGCATCTTGGTGAGCTTGATGCACTCAGCACAAAGCAATTCATGACAAAACAAGCATACCTACAGCAAGATGGCATGTTTATAAAGCTATCCATGTCAAGAGCTAATACATAGCATGAAAAGATCAACTACAACAAGCTTGGCAAAATTGAATAACACGTAAACAATCTGCCAGGGACATTTTATAGCAAAAGTAGAGCAAGAATGAGTCATGCTATGGCACTCCATAATTGCAAACAAGGGCATGGATAGATCAATTACAACAATATCTACAAAACATCCTTACTTAACATCTCCAAAATAAGCATGGATCTCACTGTAGCCACATGGATACATAGCAACAAAATAACAGCAGACACAGACAGTAAAATTACCGTCTCTGGAATCAGAAACATCACGAAGCCTAGTTTGCATGCTTGTTCTAGTCACCACAGAGATCACAAAAATACATGGCATACACCTCTGGAAAGATGGCATGGCATACAACAAAACACATGTAGAGCTCATGCCCATAAGATGCACAGATCAAATGCAACAAAAATAACAAATCACCAAGTTCTGATAAGTAATAGCAGATAACAGCAACTAGCACTCTTGCACCAGAGATTTTGGCATCAAGATGGACTCAAATGAACATGGTGCAATGTAACAAAATGAAAAGCATCTCGAGGCGAACATTCTGATATATTACACGTGCCAAACGGAGCTATATGCAGAGAGTTACGATGCAATGAACAGGGGCATATATCGTAAAATGCAAAGGACTTGGAGAATATTCGGGAGGGGGAGAAGTCAACCGTGGTATGGGACCCGAGGCTCGCCGGCGCGGGGCTCGCCGGAGATGGCGGGGAAGGAGGCGGGGCTCGCCGGAGATGGCGGATCCGGGCCGGATCTCGCCGGATCCGGCCGGATCCCGGCGCGAGGAGGCGGAGGAGGTCGCCGGCGGGCGCGGGCGAGCGGAGGAGGCGGCAGGGCGCGCATCGGCGGCGGGGTCGGCGAGGCACGCCGGCGGGACGGCGGCGGCGCACGGCTGACGGCGGCGGGGCGGACGGAGGCGATGCGCCTCGGGCGCGGGAGGCAGGCGGCGGCGGCTGCGGGCTCGCGCGGGCCCTCCCTGGGCTCCGCGGGCCACGGCGGCGGCGGGCGGCGGAGCGCCACGTGGCGGGCGGCCACTGGTTCCGGGCGGCGGCGCGAAGCGTCCGGCGCGGACGGACATGTCCGGCGCGGCGCGAGGAAAAAAAATACTAGGGTTAGGGTGGAATTGATCCGAAATTTCGGGGGAGGGGTGTTTATATAGGTAGAGGGAGCTAGAAGAGTCCAAACGGGGTGCGGTTTTCGCCCACGCGATCGTGATCGAACGACCGAGAGCATGGCGGAGACTTAGAGGGGTTTTTGGGCTGTTTGGAGGGGGTTTTTGCTGCAACACACAGAAGGCATCTGCGGTTACCCGATTAACCGTTGGAGTACCAAACGACCTCCAAATGGAACGAAACTTGACCGTGTTCTACCGGTGGTATACCAAGGCCACTAGACAAGCCTCGGCCCATTTCGAGAACGTTCAACACCCGCTCACGAAAAGAAACAAGAGGGGTGCGCCGGAGGAGATGGGAGTGCCGGATTGCAAAACGGACAACGGGGAAAATGCTCGGATGCATGAGACGAACACGTATGCAAATGCGATGCACATGATGACATGACATGAAATGCAGATGATGACATGGAAAAATGCACCACGCAAGCAAATGACATGGCAACGACAGCGAGTAACTGGGTGACACCTGGCGCATCGGATCCGGGGCGTTATAGCCAGTTTTCGTTTCTTTTTTCTGGGAACGCGTGTATTCTATTTAAAACCACTGCTATGGAGAGATTTTTTTACTCCATTATAGCCTCTTGTTTGATAGATTTTCTCGCGTCTCGCTCTCTCATCCTCTCCATATCAAAACAAGATGACAGTGTCCACTCTATCTCTCTCCTCACCGGTGGTCACAGATCCGGCCGAATCCCGTCCGCTGCGGGAGGTGAGGAGGTGCAGCGTTGACGTTGTCGCCGTCGGCGACGGAGGAAGCCGATGCGCACCGTCCTCTCGGAGCCGGCGTTGGCGCGGACGAAGATCCTCCGCGCCCTTGTTCGCTGCCGTTGTGTGGGCAGATCCCGCCCGCCTAAACGACATCTCGCCCACCTGCGGTATAACTTCTTGTACTGGTCCAGCTCCCCAGGTCGCTGCATGCGGGTTTTCTTCTATGCGATTACTCCCCAGCTCCCCATGCATAGTAGCTAGGGTTCGTCGGCTGGTCCAACATCACCTACTAGTACTATTATAGAGGAAATGCCACTCGAAAAGTTGTCCTGATTTATGCCTCGGTGGAGGTATACATGTTGTTTCGACAAAAAGTACATGGTGGTTGTGCGGTCATTGTCCATATGGTGGTAGTACTATCACTGGTTAAATGAAGAAATGCTTTTTTTCTCGGGTATCCTGGTTTAGTTCCCATCAAGATAATTATGATGCTTCTGTTTGTTGGTGTACTTTTCATTAATTCTTATTGACAATTGAGATGTCGTTGCTAACCCTTTTTTATATTTTTGGAAACAGCGATGCGTGTCTCCATACCCGGGCATGTCTTCCTCAATTTTAGTGGAACTGCACAAAATTGGATGGCCGTTGTTGTTCCGCCTCACTATCCTCTGCCACGTGGTTCTTCCTTCCTCGAGCTTGATTACTGAGAAGAAACAGACCACGGTGAGGATTTGTCGAACTTCATAGGTGCCTCACCAAAACTTGATGCCAAATGGATGATGCATCACCACGATGACCTATCGATGCTCATGGTTGCGCCTCATGGTTGCATCGGCTGATGAAGCTGATCGATTTTCAATGAAAAACAACCTGTCTTCCATCAGTGCTCTTTGCTTGTTACGCACAAAGATGATATCCTTCGTCAGTTCACCTTGGTTGCGTTGGAGACGCAGTCGTCTTTCACGTTGGTGCAATTTTATCACACAATTGGCTATGAACCAAATGTTTCCTCGAAGAAGGATCGACGTTGGTACTAAGAGCATAAGTTTTGTATTGATTTCTAAGCCTTCTCACAACTCTGTCTCCAGCTCCCCTGTAATTTTATTTGTCCAGCTATTAACTTTGATTTAAAAATGGTGTGGACTAAAAACCCGGATGGGCGTAGTAGCCCTCCATTTTTATTTACTCCGCATATTAGATTTGACTGAAGTCAAACTTTGTAATACTCTCAAACCTTTTCGATAATTGAAATTAAAAATCTTTATTTGTACACACTCTCACACGTTTCTGATAATTTGGCGCATGTGTGGTTGTTCACTTAAGGGAGGGTAGTGTACCACACGTGAAGGACGGGAAGTGCGACCAGGACGCGTGGGCGTGGATCGTTAGTTCATCAGAAGTAGTACTAGTTTTCTTCACTGTACATTAAATAAAGAGTTTCGTTTCGTACTTATACAATTTAAAACGATTGTTATGGAGAGAATAAGAAAACCACTCCACTATATATTAGTCGTATACATGAGAGTACTATATGGACGCAGCTTCATTGACTTAGTGCACCTGCCTTTGGATTTATGACAGGTGGGCCCAAAATGTGGCTGGCTCACCTGTCATACAACCAAAAGCAGGTGCAGTGAAGGCACCGGAGCTCAGTCCGTACTACAGTAGTATATATATAAGCGGGAGCCTCAGCGCTTGTTCGCTAGGGTTTGCACTCTCCACACGCTCGCCGCACTACATATATGTTACACGCTGGAGGCTCAGCGTTCATTTGCTAGGGTTTGCTATATTCACAGTCTCTCACCCTCTCTTCACCAGATCTAAACAAGACTGCGTTGGCCTCTTGTCTCTCTCTCCCCCCTCACAGCTGGTGAAGGAGGCGTCCGTATCCCGTCGCACCGGGAAGGGGAGGAGGTGCAGCGTTCACTCTATCGCCTTCGGCAAGGGAGGCAATACACTGTCGGCTGCGCTGTTCTCTTTCACCCAGCGCCTGTGCGGGAGGGCCACCGACCCCTTCTTCCTCGCTGCCGTACGTAGTGTGGGCAGATCCGGCCTCCCGCCGCACGCCTTGCCACATCCCGACGACCCTAAGGTATAAGTTTCTTTGAAACCGTCGTTGCTCTAGCTGCATGTGGATCTTTTTCGATCTGTAGTCGAATCTAGGTCTTGGTTCAAAGAGGAAAGAAGGGTGCGGTGGGCTGGAGCAAGAATCTAGGACGTGGTTCAATGAGGAAAGGAGGGGCGGAAAGTAGTATAGACTGGCTATCCAGCCGCTTTGTAGGTCGAAAAGGGAAAAAGGGGGTAACCCAGTACACACATCTGTAAGGAACCGATCTCTTTGTTGAAAAGGGAAAGAAACTGGGGGGTCGGGCAGGACTAGATTTGCTGCCCTCACATAGGAAGAAGGTTCAAAGAGAACAAATATGGGACCAGCGCATATATGCTGCTTGGCTACATACTCTGCATCACCCATTTATACGTGTGGACGCACATGGTGCTCGCATGTCCCATACAGCTATTTTCCTGTTGTTAATATAAGAATGCCGCCGGAAAATTGAAGCAATGCCACTGTTAAAAGTAAATTACATTTTTTAACGAATGTTGTTTCAAGAGAATGTCTCTGTTAATATGAATCAATGCAACCATTTTAGAGATGCTACTTTCCTACTTTGTTTTCCATCCAAGATAAGTTAGATGCTTCTTTCTGTCACCGTTTGTTTCATCCTCCTTTATCGGCAAGTAATTGTTTCCTTTTTTGCCTCTGCTAAAACAGGGCTATCGATTCAACTTGTTGCTATTGCGACATTTTGCTTCGCTACTCGAAACACTTATATTTTAAGAGTGTTTTGTGCAGTTCAACTTGAATGTCACGCCGGTGACTTTGCTTAATTTTGGTGGAACTGCACAAAAGGAGATCGAGATTCGTATTTTACCTTTGTCGGTCTCATGAAACGTCAGTACAGGCCTTCATCCACATGATTGTGCAGTGTGCTTTGAGATGTTGTGCTACTTGTATTGGTACTATTTTAAATAAATGTTGAATTGAAGCTATTGTATTGCTGTCTTTTCCCATTAAGTAGTGAACAAAAATGGGACCAACCCAGACATGATGCATGTTGCTTTGTTACAACAAACTCTGCATCACCCCCTTTATAAGTAGATGGAAGCACATACTATTGTTGCGCCCACTCTCCCCTGGAACTGTTTATGCTTTTCGTTAATCTAATGCCGCTGGTAAAATTAAGCAATGCCACTCTCAGAATTAATTAACTACTGAATCTTAGTTAAAAACTGCAACACTTGTTAGGAATGGTACTATCCTGCTTTGTAGTTCTTTCTACATGTTTAACCAAGGTATTGTTAAGATAATGTCTCTGTTAAAATGAATCAGTTGCAGTGGTTTAGGAATGGTACTTTTCTGCTTTGTCGTTCTTTATACATGTTGAAACAAGGCATTGTTAAGATAATGTCTCAGTCAATATGAATGAATCACACTGATGGAGAATTACTACTCTCCTGCTTTGTTTCCCATTAAGATAAAGTAGATCAGTAGATGCTTTTCTTCTGGGAGTACAAGTCATCAACCGTTATTTCTCAGTAATTGTTTCCCTTATACCTATTGTTGCTTACAGGGTTATCAAAATTAAAGCTCGGTTTTATTTCGACTTTGGTTTTAGTTGAACTGCACAAAAGGAGCCAATGTGTCCAAGGCAAACTGCTGCATTACTGGGTCCAGTTGGTCGTTCCACTTTGCAGAAAGAAGCAGTCACTGTTTGCGCTACATTATAGAAGGAATGACCGAGAAGCTTTACAGAGTATTATTAGACACCGGTGACATGACTAGTCTGCAGAGACCAATTGGCAATTTAACAACACGTGGAGTGCCCTGGGCAAAAATTGCCCAAACAAGTACAAGAAGCTACGACAGGACTCCACGATCATAGGCATTACATATTTTGAATGGGAAAAGCTTGTCAAAGTTTAATCATTGATGTTAGCAAGAAGACATTAGTTTAATATATTGGAATTGGAAAACCTTGTCAAAAATTGCTCATTGATGTTAGCCAGAAGACATGCATTTGATATTTTTGAGTGGGACGCCCTTGCTGTGAGCAGCATCGAGTGTTTTTTCCTATTCCTGTGTTCAGTTTACAAGTAAATAGTTACTCTGCTGAGATATTCTTGTGTTAAGAGTTTGTTCTGAATATTGTCTATGTAATGCCAGGCCTTGTGTTTGATTGCAAAGTTGAGATTGGATGGCATGATACGCACGTCGTGCATGTATCGTCTGGTAATGTCGTCCATATAGCAGTGCTCGTAAAATATACACTGGTCTCTCAAATTACACGCGTAACCCGCCGGTTTTACTTACAGACCTCGGGCCCTCGGTTTCATTACGCCTGTATTTTACGCGTTGTTTCCGATGACGAGTAAATTACACTTGTATGTTAATATAGGTTTGAAATAAACCAGAGCTCCCAAGCGCGCCCTTACCGTTTCATGTCGTCTCAGTTTCTCGAAGGTGCTCATAGGTGTCTGATGATCCTGGCTTCCTGAATGAGCAGCGGGCGCTGTATCAGACCATCCGTAGGGCCCGCGAGGCCCTCTCCGTTGTCCTTCGAGTTGTTGTGCTCGCCGTGGCGCCGAGCATTGTTAACATCGTCAACGAACATGAGGATTCAGGAGATGACTTTATTTCGACTGGATGACACTAGGGCCCCACTAGGGCCATAGCCGTACGTATGCAAGTGCCTCCGTATTATGTACAACTATATTTTTTTTGCTTTCTCCTGGTTTCCTGACATCACGGTCCCACACCATTGTCAACCTATGTAGTCAATATAAACGAGAGAATTGCACAAGGTGCGGCCGACAGCTGGGACCAAGCAGCTCGAGCAGTATTTGTGTTTTTGAGGCGTGAGCACTGCAGAGTTTTTCTTGGCGATGATTTCGTTGTTGTTCAGAGGAGAGCAGGGTATTAACTGGGCGGGTTGTGGCCCGTCTAGCCCAGGCCAGATATCCAGCCCAGATACTAATTTTTTTCAAGATGAAAATGGCTAGCCCAGCTATACGTCTTTTTGAGGAATACCCAGGCAAGGTCAACTTGTTATTCTCCGCCCCGCTGGGCTGCAAATCTTTCCTAGGAGGGATGCATTAGTTTTAACAGGAAAATGGGCTTTAAAAATAATAAATGGGATGTAATTATAAAAACTGGGCAGTAACTATAAAAAAATGCACCAAACACGAAATTAGTTTATAAAATATTATTTATGGATTTTGAAAATCTTAAATTTTCATTGTTGCGCGCGCAATGTTTCGTTGGATTTTTACGTAATACAAATTTATATTTAATCTGACTAGAAATTTCGGATAAAAATATTTCGGATCCCATCAAAATGTGGGAAATTTTATTGAATTCTGTCTTCAACGGTTGGTTGAAATTATTAATCGTTGTCCTAGCTAGAAAATGGGATGTACTTTTAACAAACTATAAATGGGCTGTTGTAAATTCCATTAGAATTCAAAAATGGGTTGTACATTCTTACAAAACGCAAATGGGCTATAAGTTCTCTGCCACACACTTGTGGGCCTACTAAGTGACGCGTCCCCTAAAAAAATAAGTTGACGCGTATGCAAGGCTTTGTCAACTTATTATAGTCAACACACGGTTCTAGCAGTAGTGGCCGTTGGATGTCTATCCAATGGATGTCGTGCTTCTTCTTCAATCTCGGATATTCTTAGCTTCGGCCGCCCAAAAAATGATTCCTCCCCCTGACATCTGGGGCGCACCGTTTCGGAGGCTGACCTATGGGCCTACTAAGTTGGAGCGTACCAAGGGCTTTGTCAACTTAGTCAATATAAACGATTCTAGCTTCAGTGACCGTACGATGTCCATCCAATGGCCCTAGTGCTTCTTCAACCTCTGGTATTCTTGGTCCAGCCGCCCAAAGCAACACCGGTCGTGCCGCCTGCTCCTGCCTCCCATGGCCGGCTGTGCTGCCGCGGAGGCCTCACCGCCCCCATACTACTCCCACCGCTGGCCAGGCCATCCCTCCACTCACCCACACCTCCTGTTATTCTGCGGCGACGGCAGCCTCACACCGCAGCCGAACCAGTGAACCCTCGTACTCCTCTCCGCGCGGGCTTCCACTGCTGCGTCTTCCCCGGCTCCGCGTCGTCCCCTTCCTAGGCCTTGCCGTCGTCCACCGCCCTGGTGCTCTCGGCGCGGCGTGGTCAACATGGTCAACGATCGACTTCCATCGGAAGACTACTGTACGTGGAGAGGCTGACAGCTGGGTCCACGGCGGCCGCAAGGAAGTGCCTCCTTATTACGCGCAAAATAATTATTCCTCCACCTGACAGCGGGGACCCACTGGACAGGCCACCTTATTTCGCAAAAAAAACGTTTCCCCCTGACTGCTGGGACCCACCGGACGGGGCACCGTATTTTGCGAAAAAAACGTTCCCCCGCTGTCAGCTCGGACCCACCGGAAGTGTCTCCTTATTACGCACAAAAAAATGAATACTCCCCCTGCTAGCTGGGACCCACCTTGGTGGGAGGCTGACTTGTGGGCCTACTAAGTTGACGGGGATGGAGGGCTTTGTCAACTTAGTCAATATGAACGATTCTAGCTCCAGTGACTGTACGATGTCCATCCAACGGCCATAGTGCTTCTTCAACCTCTGGTCTTCTTGCTCCAGCCGCCCAAAGCAGCGCCGGTCGTGCCGCCAACTCCTGCCTCCCGTGGCTGGCTGTGCTGCCGCGGAGGCCTCACCGCCCCCTACTATTCCCACCGCTGGCCAGGCCCTGCGGAGACGGCAGCCTCACACCGTAGCTGAACGAGTGAATCCTCATACTCCTCTCCGCGTGGGCATCCACTGCCGCGTCTTCACCGGCTCCACGTCGTCCCCTTCCTAGGCCTTGCCGTCGTCCACCGCCCTGGTGCTCTCGGCGCGGCATGGTCAACGTGGTCAAGAAACGACTTCCATCGGACGTGGACTGTACGTGGAGAGGCTGACAGCTGGGTCCACGGCGGCAGCAAGGAAGTGCCTCCTTATTACACGGAAAATAATGATTCCTCCACCTGACAGCAGGGACCCACCGGACGGGCCACCGTATTTCGCAAAAAAACGTTTCCCCCTGACTGCTGGGACCCACCAGCTACACCTTCGCACGCAAGGAAGTGCGTCCGGGCAAAAAAACGATTTGCCCCCTGACTGCTGGGACCCACCAGCTACATCTTCGCACGCAAGGAAGTGCATCCGGGCAAAAAAACCAAAACGATTCGCCCCCCTGACTGCTGGGACCCACCAGCTACATCTTCGCAGGCAAGGAAGTGCCTGACAGTCGGGACCCACCTGGTCGAAGCGTACGTAGCGTTGTCATTCTGGTCGCGAACGTGTACGTACATATATACTGGTCCATGTAGAGGCGCGCACGTGTCGTAGTAGAGGCGCGTACGTGTCGTAGTAGAGGCGCGCACGTAGCATGTACACGTACGTACAGCGGCCAGGGTGCAAGAAAGAAAATACGGCCACGTATGTACATACGGGCAGGGTCTCGAACACCTACTCACGCATATGTACGGCGAGGGCTCGTGTACATGGCTGGGTCGGAACGGAGAAACAGCGTCATCGTCGTGTTCATGGGGAGGCAACGGAATGCGTCATGTTCATGGGGAGGCAACGGAATGCGTCGTGTTCATGGGGAGGGGTGTGGCGTATCGCAAAACGGAGCAAACGGACCTCCTACGGTCGAAACGGGGGTCCTGTTGATCGGGAGGAGTGTGGCGTACCGCAAAACGGAGGAAACGGACCTCCTACGGTCGAAACGGGGGTCCTATTGATCGGGAGGGGTGTGGCGTACCGCAAAACGGAGGAAATGGACCTCCTACGGTCGAAACGGGGGTCCTGTTGATCGGGAGGGGTGTGGCGCACCGCAAAACGGACGAAACGGACCTCCTACGGTCGAAACGGGGGTCCTGTTGATCGGGAGGGGTGTGGCGTACTGCAAAACGGACGAAACGGACCTCCTACGGTCAAAATGGGGGTCTTGTTCATCGGGAGGGGTGTGGCGTACCGCAAAACGGGACTCCACGGGATACTGTTCATCTCCACCGTCGACCTCCTCCAGCCTCCACGGGCTACCGTCGACCTCCTCCAGCCTCCACGGGCTCCTGTTCATCCAGCCTCCACCGCGCGCTACTCCACCGGCTACTGTTCAACCACCCCTCCACGGGCACCCCTCCACCGTCTATTGTTCATCCAGCCCTCCACACCACGGGGTCCTATTCAACCACCCCTCCACCGTCTACTGTTCATCCAGCCCTCCACCACACTACGGGGTCCTATTCATCCAGAGGCAACGCCACCGCTCACTGTTCATCCAACCCCCCCCCCCCCCCGCAATGCTCACTGTTCATCCAATCGATCGGCTTCAGTTAGCAGCAGTAGCGAAGGAATCGCTCGATCGGGTTCAGTTAACAGCCATCGATTGATCGCTCGGGTTCAGTAACGCGTAGCCTGCAGTGCAATCGCTCGGGTTCAGTTAGAGCCCAAAGCCTTGCTCGGGTTCAGTTAGAGCCAACGCCTCGCACACACGCGCGTACGTGTACGAGAGAAACGCGCATCGCTCGGCCCCCGACCTCCCACCGTAACCGGGAACTCCCCGAAATTTTCCTCCCCCTCGCTTCTACCACGGTTTTTTCCATCATGGATAGCCCAAAGAATGTCATGCAGCTGCGTCTCCGGCCCGCCCAGGACGAAAAGCCCATTTTCTGTCATGATTTTTTGTCATAGAAGTAGGAGCCCACCACATCTATGATGATACCGGGTTTTGTCACAATTATCGTCATAGAAGTGTCATATGTATGATAGAAAAAAATTCGTTCGGCCCAAAATGTCACGGATGTGTCTTTTTTTCGTAGTGATCTCACATGGCCAATCGTCGTTTTAACTTTGACAAGTTCAGGGTCTGTATAAGATTGACTTGTCAAAAGTACGGCGAGTCATTCCAGTCAATCTGGGCGGAGTGGCAGACTTATAAAGGCAGGATAACCCAGGTTTTTAGGTGAATACACCTGGCTTCCAAGCCTATTACAAGGGTCATAAAAACTCTTGTCCATTGAACAAAGAGCCCCCAAGTAATATTTTATTAAAGGCATACAAGCCGGATCAAGAGGGTAATCAAGGTCTACTCATTAAGCAGGTCGCCCCCAAATGATATCAAAGCAGGGTACCTATGTTTGAGTTGTGCTTTGCAACAGACTCTCTTTGGCCCCTATAGCCTGGGTAGCAAGCCCCCAAGTGTTTTGTAATCATGGCTTATAAGCCAAATCAAAGGGTAATCATAGCTACGCTCAATGAGCAGGAAGCCCCCATGTGACCATAATAAAATCAGCCCATAATGCAGGATGCCCATGTTTGAACCGTGCATCACGGCCGCAAGTTCTCTTTGGCAACCTTTAATTTTTCTTGAAAACTCGAACTTGCGAGAGATGTATTCTTTTTGAATCAGAATCTTTCCTGATAACCCAGAATTCTTCTATTGAGCCAGAACTTTATGATTGTCAATCACTTTTTTAAGCCAGAAAATTTCTGACGGCCTTCAAATTTTCACCAATAGGGCAGTAGCCTCCAGGGCCAGGTTATTTTTTCTCCAATGACCCGGAGTTCTTGAATTTTTCTGAAATTGGCAATATTTGCTGAGTCATGTCATCATAGCCCCCGAGTCTTAAGATGACTCGAAGAATTGGCTTGAGATTCTTCATATTTTGACCATAGAATAAGATGTATATCATTGGCGTTGATAACGCAATGTGAATCCATAGAAGGTTGAGGTGACTGCGGCGGGTTATAAATGATCCCGTTTGAGCCGTGTCAGCAACTCGTCCAATGGTTCATCCCAACTGGCTATTTGAAGTTAACCAAACTGTAGTGGAGGCGAAGGCTGATAATATATGATAATTTGCTCCGAAATTGTTGGAATAGACCGGGCCGTAGAGCGGCATCTTGCAAACGTCCATTGGGAAACTTGTATGAACAGACGTGGCCCTGATTTGTTGATGTATATGCAAGAGTCGACCGCGGTCATTAGAAGATAGCGCCGATGCGTGAGTCGGTCATGGCTTTGCAAAACCGTGGAAACGGGCGAGTCAGCGACGTGTTGATGTAGACCGAGCCGCAAGGGTGGCGGCTTACACACACCCGTTGAGCAACGAGCAGGAGCGGTCTCGGTGAGTCACTGTAGACCAGACCGCAGGGACAGCAACTTGCACGCGTCTGTCGAACGGACGAACGCCAGTACAGATTAATGCTGACGTGCTCCATATCCATAGTATAACGTCACTTTTATAGTGAATAATTATCCTGTATATAAAAATACAACAGGGCAGAGTAGCATTCCTCAGATGAATTAATATTTATTTAAAAATAGATAGGATAAATAGCACCTGGTATTTTTATCTGACGATCGCAGACTGATGATGGAATGGTTGCAGGAGTTATGATCGATGGGACTTGTGCCCTGGTTCATGCGTGATGATATGGAGTTTTGAAATGTGAGTCGTGACGCCCCCAGGCTGTGGTCTTGGTATTTGGACTATCAATTTGTTCGCCGGACGCCTGCACCCAGTTAAAATACTCCCAACTTTTGTTTATTCTTAATCCAGCGAACTACTATTTTTCCATACTCCATAGCCACTCATTCTACAACTCTATGAAAAACGAGTCTGAGGAGGTGAGGGCGCTCCAGCGGGTCAACATACGGCGGCTCGAGGCGATTGACAGAGCCGGCAACTATGACTTGCAGAGGCAGCGGAAACGGCCGGGAGGCAGACGGTCGGGTCGGGGCCGCACACGCTATGGAAGCGACTCGAAAGCTGAGGCGGAGCCAGTGGCTCAGCAGAGCGAGCCACGGTGATGGACGGAGCCGGTGAGATGGGTCACCGGAGCAGCGAAGGCCGGCACAGGCAGCTCAGGATGGCGGGGGGCAGGCGGCGGCAACGGCCCAAGGTGCTGCAATAGAGGACGCGCGAGTCGGCCGGTGCTCTGGAGACGTCGAGCGCGTGGGAATCGGCCGGTGTCTCGAGTGAGGGCCCCGGCTTGAGGCAGATTTCTGTAAAAACAGGCTCAAATCATACGTCGTGGCCGCTGTGACAGTGGAGAAGGCGAGCGGCGGCTCGAGGAGCAGAGGTATGGTCGGCCCGTGGCGCGGCCGTTAACTGCCGCGGCGGAGACGGCAGGGTCGGCCCGAGGTGAAGGCGACGAAGGTCAGGGCGGCTCGGCGATGAAGACGACAACGACTTGAGGCGGAGCGACAAGGCGGCGAGGTGACCCGGAACTGGGGCGACTCGAAGTAGGAGATGCGAGGCCAGCTCGGCGGCTCACCACAGAGGCGAGACGGTCGGCGGCTTGACCAAGGCGGAGTCGGCGCACGGCAAGGCGGCTTAGAGGTGCGGCTGTGACACACCGGTGGAGCCCGAGGCGGCGGCGGCAGATTCGAGTTGCGGCAACTTGAAGCTCTGGCGGAGGCCGAGTCCACCTCTGTTTTCCGTGTTGTGGCCGGCTTGACTTACTCTCGTCCGTGTCTTTCTCCCAGTCGTTGCCTTCCTTTTCCCTTTTTCCTTTCTTTTCTTTTTTCATTAATTCCCTAGATCCCAATTTGCAAATAGCACATGATGACTAGGCCGGGGTCCCTCAGCTCCTTAATCAATTAGGTTTTCTGCATATCAGATCAAACCGATGACTTCTTTTTTCCTTCAGTAGATATACACGTGGTTTTGAATCCATGGCGACTTGATAAAAGTTACAGATCAAAACCTGACGTGCCGAAGAAATAGACTGCTGCAAAAAACGTCGTCCTTGGCGACTTGTGATTCCACTGCTCACTCAGACGAACAATCGATTTATTCATCTTGAACTCAAATATTGCACTGCCAGAATCAAAGTTGACCAGCAAATTTTAATTAACCCGGCTGCGGCTCTGCCCAAGACTGTTGCTCCATGCCGGTTCTTCTTCATTTGTTTGCGAGCTCCTCGATCCATAGGAGAGATCCCTCCAAGAACTCAACACCACCATGCGCAGGCCCCAAAGTGGGCGCCAACTGTCGTGGAATTGTCACGGCAGATGTCCTAGTGTGAGGACTTAGTCGTGAGGCCAAGGCATCTATGTGGTAGCTTGAGAGGGGTTGATCGGGATGAGAGACACGAGGCGGATCAACACACAAGACAAGGATTTAGATAGCTTCGGGCCCCGGTAAATATCATCCGGTAATAGCCCTACATGTTGTTTGTGGCTAGGTATCACTATGCTCATGAGGGAGTCGCCGCATAAACCGGCTCTCCTCTTAGTTGTGTCTAGCCTTAGAGATTATTCTTCTCTCCCCTCTTGGGGTGCCCTTCCCCTCTTTATATAAGTTGAAGGGGCGGGTTACATGACTAGTCCTAGTAGGATTAGGATTACTCTATTACAAGTGGAGTCCTAGTCTTGCTTCCTTTGTAAGGGAATACTTCTTGTGCTTTCCTCTTAAGCCAGCCCACCATAACATGAGCCGGCCTTCTAGGCCTTGGGCCTAGTCCTCTATCTGACCCGCCATCGGGGTCATCCGTGAGTCGCCAGGCTCGCGAGTCGTCAGACCAGTGAGCCGCCAGACTCATAAGTCGCCAATCCTCCGGCAGGTTACCAAAGAAACGCCAAGTCCCAGTCGGGTCATATATCCGGCCGGGTGATACCGCGGGGTATATCCCCGACAAGCATGTTGACGGCCCAAGACCCAAAGGAGACTTAAGGCCCAGGAGGATGAACCGCCATGTATGTATGACTTGTATTGTAAGGCAAGCGTAGTTAGTCACCGAGCCGGACACGTTGTGTATGAGTCGGCCGGGACTCTGTGAGCCGCCGGGCGTCAACCTGTGTATATAAAGGGACGACCCGGCGGCAGTTTAGGGCAAGAAACAAGTGTTGGAGATCGTTGCAGAAATTAAAAAATTTCTACGCATCACCAAGAACAATCTATGGAGTCTTCTAGCAACGACAGGGAAAAGAGTGCATCTACATACCCTTGTAGATCGCGAGCGGAAGCGTTCAAGTGAACGGGGTTGATGGAGTCGTACTCGTCGTGATACAAATCACCGATGACCGAGCGCCGAACGGACAGCACCTCCGCGTTCAACACACGTACGGTTGGGGAAGACGTCTCCTCCTTCTTGATCCAGCAAGGGGGAGGGAGAGGTTGATGGAGATCCAGCAGCACGACGGCGTAGTGGTGGAAGCAGCGGGGATCTCGGCAGGGCTTCGCCAAGCTCAGCGAGAGGGAGAGGTGTCACTGGAGGGAGAAGGAGGCGCCAGGGGCTTGGGTGCGGCTGCCCTCCCTCCCCCCTCCCCCTCTTTATATAGAGCCCCTGGGGGGCGCCGGCCCTAGGAGATCCAATCTCCAAGGGGGGGCGGCGGCCAAGGGGGTGGCTTGCCCCCCAAGCCAAGTGGGGCGCCCCCCACCCCTAGGGTTTCCAACCCTAGGCGCAGGGGGAGGCCCAAGGGGGGCGCACCAGCCCACCAGGGGCTGGTTCCCCTCCCACTTCAGCCAATGGGGCCCTCCGGGATAGGTGGCCCCACCCGATGGACCCCCGGGACCCTTCCGGTGGTCCCGGTACAATACCGGTGACCCCCGAAACTTTCCCGGTGGCCGAAACTAGACTTCCTATATACAATTCTTCACCTCCGGACCATTCCGGAACTCCTCGTGACGTCCGGGATCTCATCCGAGACTCCGAATGACTTTCGGATTTCCGCATACTAATATCTCTACAACCCTAGCGTCACCGAACCTTAAGTGTGTAGACCCTACGGGTTTGGGAGACATGCAGACATGACCGAGACGACTCTCCGGTCAATAACCAACAGCGGGATCTGGATACCCATGTTGGCTCCCACATGTTCCACGATGATCTCATCGGATGAACCACGATGTCGAGGATTCAATCAATCCCGTATACAATTCCCTTTGTCAATCGGTACGTTACTTGCCCGAGATTCGATCGTCGGTATCCCAATACCTTGTTCAATCTCGTTACTGGCAAGTCACTTTACTCGTACCGTAATGCATGATCTCGTGACCAAACACTTGGTCACGTTGAGCTCATTATGATGATGCATTACCGAGTGGGCCCAGAGATACCTCTCCGTCATACGAAGTGACAAATCCCAGTCTCGATTCGTGCCAACCCAACAGACACTTTCGGAGATACCCGTAGTGCACCTTTATAGCCACCCAGTTACGTTGTGACATTTGGCACACCCAAGGCACTCCTATGGTATCCGGGAGTTGCACAATCTCATGGTCTAAGGAAATGATACTTGACATTTCGAAAAATCTCTAGCAAACGAACTACACGATCTTGTGCTATGCTTAGGATTGGGTCTTGTGCATCACATCATTCTCCTAATGATGTGATCCCGTTATCAATGACATCCAATGTCCATAGTCAGGAAACCATGACTATCTGTTGATCAACGAGCTAGTCAACTAGAGGCTCACTAGGGACATGTTGTGGTCTATGTATTCACACATGTATTATGATTTCCGGATAACACAATTATAGCATGAATAATAGACAATTATCATGAACAAGGAAATATAATAATAACCATTTTATTATTGCCTCTAGGGCATATTTCCAACAGTCTCCCACTTGCACTAGAGTCAATAATCTAGTTACATTGTGATGAATCGAACACCCATAGAGTTCTGGTGTTGATCATGTTTTGCTCTAGGGAGAGGTTTAGTCAACGGATCTGCTATATTCAGGTCCGTGTGTACTTTACAAATATCTATGTCTCCATTTTGAACACTTTCACGAATGGAGTTGAAGCAACGCTTGATATGCCTGGTCTTCCTGTGAAACCTGGGCTCCTTGGCAAGGGCAATAGCTCCAGTGTTGTCACAGAAGAGAGTCATCAGGCCCGACGCATTGGGAATAACTCCTAGGTCGGTAATGAACTCCTTCACCCAGATTGCTTCTTGTGCTGCCTCTGAGGCCGCCATGTATTCCGCTTCACATGTAGATCCCGCAACAACGCTTTGCTTGCAACTACACCAGCTTACTGCCCCACCATTCAAAATATACATGTATCCGATTTGTGACTTAGAGTCATCCAGATCTGTGTCGAAGCTAGCATCGACGTAACCCTTTACGACGAGCTCTTCATCACCTCCATAAACGAGAAACATATCCTTAGTCCTCTTTAGGTACTTCAGGATATTCTTGACCGCTGTCCAGTGTTCCATGCCGGGATTACTTTGGTACCTTCCTACCAAACTTACGGCAAGGTTTACATCAGGAATGGTACACAGCATGGCATACATAATAGACCCTATGGCCGAGGCATAGGGGACGACACTCATCTTTTCTCTATCTTCTGCCGTGGTCGGGCATTGAGCCGTGCTCAATTGCACACCTTGCAATACAGGCAAGAACCCCTTCTTGGACTGATCCATATTGAACTTCTTCAATATCTTGTCAAGGTACGTACTTTGTGAAAGACCAATGAGGCGTCTTGATCTATCTCTATAGATCTTGATGCCTAATATATAAGCAGCTTCTCCAAGGTCCTTCATTGAAAAACACTTGTTCAAGTAGGCTTTTATGCTTCCTAAGAATTCTATATCATTTCCCATCAACAGTATGTCATCCACATATAATATGAGAAATGCTACAGAGCTCCCACTCACTTTCTTGTAAACACAGGCTTCTCCATAAGTCTGTGTAAACCCAAACGCTTTGATCATCTCATCAAATCGAATGTTCCAACTCCGAGATGCTTGCACCAGCCCATAGATGGAGAGCTGGAGCTTGCATACCTTGTTAGCATTCTTAGGATCGACAAAACCTTCCGGCTGCATCATATACAATTCTTCCTTAAGAAAGCCGTTAAGGAATGCCGTTTTGACGTCCATTTGCCATATCTCATAATCATAGAATGCGGCAATTGCTAACATGATTCGGACGGACTTCAGCTTTGCTACGGGTGAGAAAGTCTCATCGTAGTCAACCCCTTGAACTTGTCAATAACCCTTAGCGACAAGTCGAGCCTTATAGATGGTCACATTACCATCCGCGTCTGTCTTCTTCTTAAAGATCCATTCATTTTCTATGGCTCGCCGATCATCGGGCAAGTCAGTCAAAGTCCATACTTCGTTTTCATGCATGGATCCTATCTCGGATTTCATGGCTTCTAGCCATTTGTCAGAATCTGGGCCCGCCATTGCTTCTTCATAGTTTGAAGGTTCACCGTTGTCTAACAACATGATTTCCAGGACAGGGTTGCCATACCACTCTGGTGTGGAACGTGTCCTCGTGGACCTACGAAGTTCAGTAGTAACTTGATCCGAAGTACCTTGATCATCATCATTAGCTTCCTCTCTAGTCAGTGCAGGCACCACAGGAACATCTTCCTTAGCTGCGCTACTTTCCGGTTCAAGAGGTAGTACTTCATCAAGTTCCACTTTCCTCCCACTTACTTCTTTCGAGAGAAACTCTTTCTCCAGAAAGGACCCGTTCTTGGCAACAAAGATCATGCCTTCGGATCTGAGGTAGAAGGTATACCCAATGGTTTCCTTAGGGTATCCTATGAAGACGCATTTTTCTGACTTGGGTTCGAGCTTTTCAGGTTGAAGTTTCTTGACATAAGCATCGCATCCCCAAACTTTTAGAAATGACAGCTTAGGTTTCTTCCCAAACCATAATGCATACGATGTCGTCTCAACGGATTTCGACGGAGCCCTATTTAAAGTGAATGCGGCAGTCTCTAAAGCATAGCCCCAAAATGAGAGCGGTAGATCGGTAAGAGACATCATAGATTGCACCATATCCAATAGAGTGTGATTACGACGTTCGGACACACCATTTCGCTGAGGTGTTCCAGGCGGCGTGAGTTGTGAAACTATTCCACATTTCCTTAAGTGTGTGCCAAATTCGTGACTCAAATATTCCCCTCCACGATCTGATCGTAAGAATTTTATTTTCCTGTCACGTTGATTCTCAACCTCACTCTGAAATTCCTTGAACTTTTCAAAGGTCTCAGACTTGTGTTTCATTAGGTAGACATACCCATATCTACTCAAGTCATCAGTGAGAGTGAGAACATAACGATAGCCACCGCGAGCCTCAACACTCATTGGACCGCACACATCAGTATGTATGATTTCCAATAAGTTGGTTGCTCGCTCCATTGTTCCGGAGAACGGAGTCTTGGTCATCTTACCCATGAGGCATGGTTCGCACGTGTCAAATGATTCGTAATCAAGAGACTCCAAAAGTCCATCTGCATGGAGCTTCTTCATGCTTTTGACACCAAGGTGACCAAGACGGCTGTGCCACAAGTATGTGGGACTATCATTATCAACCTTACATCTTTTGGTATTCACACTGTGAATATGTGTAACACTACGTTCGAGATTCATTAAGAATAAACCATTAACCAGCGGGGCATGACCATAAAACATATCTCTCATATAAATAGAACAACCATTATTCTCGGATTTAAATGAGTAGCCATCTCGAATTAAACGAGATCCTGATACAATGTTCATGCTCAAAGCTGGCACTAAATAACAATTATTGAGTTTTAAAACTAATCCCGTAGGTAAATGTAGAGGTAACGTGCCGACGGCGATCACATCGACCTTGGAACCATTCCCGACGCGCATCGTCACCTCGTCCTTTGCCAGTCTCCGTTTATTCCGCAGCTCCTGCTTTGAGTTACAAATATGAGCAACCGCACCGGTATCAAATACCCAGGAGCTACTACGAGTGCTGGTAAGGTACACATCAATAACATGTATATCACATATACCTTTGGTGTTGCCGGCCTTCTTGTCCGCCAAGTACTTGGGGCAGTTCCGCTTCAAGTGACCACTTCCCTTGCAATAAAAGTACTCAGTCTCAGGCTTGGATCCATTCTTTGGCT
Source organism: Triticum aestivum (assembly GCF_018294505.1). Lineage (NCBI taxonomy): Eukaryota > Viridiplantae > Streptophyta > Magnoliopsida > Poales > Poaceae > Triticum > Triticum aestivum. The sequence goes on along the minus strand of NC_057811.1, from coordinate 442,565,521 downwards.
TCTTCCCGGCAACTGGCTTACCGGGCGCGGCAACTCCCTTGCCGTCCTTCTTGAAGTTCTTCTTTCCCTTGCCTTTCTTGAACTTAGTGGTTTTATTCACCATCAACACTTGATGTTCCTTTTTGATCTCCACCTCCGCTGATTTCAGCATTGAATATACCTCAGGAATGGTCTTTTCCATCCCCTGCATATTAAAGTTCATCACAAAGCTCTTGTAGCTCGGTGGAAGCGACTGAAGGATTCTGTCAATGACCGCGTCATCCGGGAGATTAACTCCCAGCTGAGTCAAGCGGTTGTGTAACCCAGACATTTTGAGTATGTGCTCACTGACAGAACTATTTTCCTCCATCTTACAACTCAAGAACTTGTCGGAGACTTCATATCTCTCGACCCGGGCATGAGCTTGGAAAACCATTTTCAGCTCTTCGAACATCTCATATGCTCCGTGTTGCTCAAAACGCTTTTGGAGCCCCGGTTCTAAGCTGTAAAGCATGCCACACTGAACGAGGGAGTAATCATCAGCACGCTGCTGCCAAGCGTTCATAACGTCTTGGTTCTCTAGGATTGGTGCATCACCTAGCGGTGCTTCTAGGACATAATCTTTCATGGCAGCTATGAGGATGATCCTCAGGTTCCGGACCCAGTCCGTATAGTTGTTTCCATCATCTTTCAGCTTGGTTTTCTCTAGGAACGCGTTGAAGTTGAGGGCAACATTAGCGTGGGCCATTTGATCTACAAGACATATTGTAAAGATTTTAGACTAAGTTCATGATAATTAAGTTCATCTAATCAAATTATTCAATGAACTTCCACTCAGATAGACATCCCTCTAGCCATCTAAGTGAAACATGATCCGAGTCAACTAGGCCGTGTCCGATCATCATGTGAGACGGACTAGTCAACATCGGTGAACATCTTCATGTTGAGCGTATCTTCTATATGACTCATGCTCGACCTTTCGGTCTTCCGTGTTCCGAGGCCATGTCTGTACATGCTAGGCTCATCAAGTCAACCTAAGTGTATTGCGTGTGTAAATCTGGCTTACACCCGTTGTATTCGAACGTTAGAATCTATCACACCCGATCATCACGTGGTGCTTCGAAACAACAAACCTTCGCAACGGTGCACAGTTAGGGGGAACACTTTCTTGAAATTATTGCGAGGGGTCATCTTATTTAAGCTACCGTCGTTCTAAGCAAATAAGATGTAAAACATGATAAACATCACATGCAATCAAATAGTGACATGATATGGCCAATATCATTTTGCTCCTTTTGATCTCCATCTTTGGGGCGCCATGATCATCGTCATCACCGGCATGACATCATGATCTCCATCATCGTGTCTTCATGAAGTTGTCTCGTCATTTATTACTTCTACTACTATGGCTAATGGTTTAGCAATAAAGTAAAGTAATTTACATGACGTTATATGTTGACACGCAGGTCATAAATAAATTAAGACAACTCCTATGGCTCCTGCCGGTTGTCATGCTCATCGACATGCAAGTCGTGATTCCTATTACAAGAACATGATCAATCTCATACATCACATATATCATTCATCACATCCTTTTGGCCATATCACATCACACGGCATATGCTGCAAAAACAAGTTAGACGTCCTCTAATTGTTGTTGCAAGTTTTTACGTGGCTGCTATAGGTTTCTTAGCAAGAACGTTTCTTACCTACGCCAAAACCACAACGTGATATGCCAATTTCTATTTACCCTTCATAAGGACCCTTTTCATCGAATTCGATCCGACTAAAGTGGGAGAGACAGACACCCGCTAGCCACCTTATGCAACTAGTGCATGTCAGTCGGTGGAACCTGTCTCACGTAAGCGTACGTGTAAGGTCGGTCCGGGCCACTTCATCCCACAATACCGCCGAAACAAGATAAGATTAGTAGTGGCAAGAAAAATTGACAACATCTACGCCCACAACAAGTTTCTGTTCTACTCGTGCATACAAACTACGCATAGACCTAGCTCATGATGCCACTGTTGGAGATCGTTGCAGAAATTAAAAAAATTCTACGCATCACCAAGAACAATCTATGGAGTCTTCTAGCAACGAGAGGGAAAAGAGTGCATCTACATACCCTTGTAGATCGCGAGCGGAAGCGTTCAAGTGAACGGGGTTGATGGAGTCGTACTCGTCGTGATCCAAATCACCGATGACCGAGCGCCGAACGGACGGCACCTCCGCGTTCAACACACGTACGGTTGGGGAAGACGTCTCCTCCTTCTTGATCCAGCAAGGGGGAGGGAGAGGTTGATGGAGATCCAGCAGCACGACGGCGTGGTGGTGGAAGCAGCGGGGATCTCGGCAGGGCTTCGCCAAGCTCAGCGAGAGGGAGAGGTGTCACAGGGGCTGGTTCCCCTCCCACTTCAGCCAATGGGGCCCTCCGGAATAGGTGGCCCCACCCGGTGGACCCCCGGGACCCTTCCGGTGGTCCCGGTACAATACCGGTGACCCCCGAAACTTTCCCGGTGGCCGAAACTAGACTTCCTATATACAATTCTTCACCTCCGGACCATTCCGGAACTCCTCGTGACGTCCGGGATCTCATCCGAGACTCCGAACGACTTTCGGATTTCCGCATACTAATATCTCTACAACCCTAGCGTCACTGAACCTTAAGTGTGTAGACCCTACGGGTTCGGGAGACATGCAGACATGACCGAGACGACTCTCCGGTCAATAACCAACAGCGGGATCTGGATACCCATGTTGGCTCCCACATGTTCCACGATGATCTCATCGGATGAACCACGATGTCGAGGATTCAATCAATCCTGTATACAATTCCCTTTGTCAATCGGTACGTTACTTGCCCGAGATTCGATCGTCGGTATCCCAATACCTTGTTCAATCTCGTTACTGGCAAGTCACTTTACTCGTACCGTAATGCATGATCTCGTGACCAAACACTTGGTCACATTGAGCTCATTATGATGATGCATTACCGAGTGGGCCCAGAGATACCTCTCCGTCATACGGAGTGACAAATCCCAGTCTCGATTCGTGCCAACCCAACAGACACTTTCGGTGATACCCGTAGTGCACCTTTATAGCCACCCAGTTCCGTTGTGACGTTTGGCACACCCAAAGCACTCCTATGGTATCCGGGAGTTGCACAATCTCATGGTCTAAGGAAATGATACTTGATATTTGGAAAAGCTCTAGCAAACGAACTACACGATCTTGTGATATGCTTAGGATTGGGTCTTGTCCATCACATCATTCTCCTAATGATGTGATCCCGTTATCAATGACATCCAATGTCCATAGTCAGGAAACCATGACTATCTGTTGATCAACGAGCTAGTCAACTAGAGGCTCACTAGGGACATGTTGTGGTCTATGTATTCACACATGTATTACGATTTTCGGATAACACAATTATAGCATGAACAATAGACAATTATCATGAACAAGGAAATATAATAATAACCATTTTATTATTGCCTCTAGGGCATATTTCCAACAACAAGAGATCGAGAACTAGGGAAATCGTATTCGCTCCCTGGTAATCGAAACCCTAGCAATACCACCTCAAACTCGATTAGGCTTTTACCTTCACCGCAAGGGGGCGAACCAGTATAAACTCTCTGTGTCCTTTGTCCCGATTAACCCCATTAAGCTAACCTCGTCGCGATGACTCCACGACTAAGTCCTTCCACTAGGACATCTGACGTGACAATTCCACGACACTCATGTTGTTCTATGTTGACACTATAAAATTTATGAAAGCAATAAGAGGCAACGGATATCGTTCCATCCCCAAAGGTGGCACGTTCCCTACGGAAACCATCACGCTTGTTGTGAGAAGCTCTGGTTTGTGACAAGCTTATACCCAAACCTGCCCCAAATGGGACAAAAAATTTACCACAGCATGTTGATGCCGCTCCATGATAGCATGCTAAGTTTCATGAATTTCAGACGAGTTTTGGATTACTAGAATTTAAAAACTAGGTATCTCAATGTTTTGCTGGCAATCAACAGTGCCCTGGTGTTTGAATTTCATTCCCATCTCTTGCATGGGACCTAGAAATTCACCCAAGGACACAGATGTGATTTTTCAACCAACTTTGGTGCACTAGAGCATCTGCTTGTAGTTCAAATTTGAATTATGCACATTAAATGCCCAGAAACTCAATTAATGTATAAAAAAGGCCAAACGAACCCCGAAAAAATTCAAAATTAAACACAACACTCTTGTTGTTCTATGTTGACACTAGAAATTTTTTGAAAGCAATAAGAGGCAACGGATATTGTTCCGTCCCCAAAGGTGGCACGTTCCCTATCGAAACCATCACGCTTGTTGTGAGAAGCTCTGGTCTGTGAGAAGCTTATACCCAAACCTGCCCCAAATGGGACAAAAAATTTACCACGGCATGTTGATGCTGCTCAATGATAGCATGCCAAGTTTCATGAATTTCAGACGAGTTTTGGATTTACTAGAATATAAAAACCAGGTATCTCAACGTTTTGCCGGCAATCAACAGTGCCCTGGTGTTTGAATTTCATTCCCATCTCTTGCATGGGACCTAGAAATTCACCCAAGGACACACATGTGATTTTTCAACCAACTTTGGTGCACTGGAGCATGTGCTTGTAGTTCAAATTTGAATTATGCACATTAAATGCCCAGAAACTCAATTAATGTATAAAAAAGGCCAAATGAACCCGAAAAATTCCAAAATTAAACACAACACTCCTGTTGTTCTATGTTGACACTAGAAATTTTTTGAAAGTAATAAGAGGTAACGGATATCGTTCCGTCCCCAAAGGTGGCATGTTCCCTATCGAAACCATCACGCTTGTTGTGAGAAGCTCTGGTCTGTGAGAAGCTTATACCCAAACCTGCCCCAAGTGGGACAAATTTTTTACCACGGCATGTTGATGCCACTCAATGATAGCATGCCAAGTTTCATGAATTTCAGACGATTTTTGGATTTACTAGAATTTAAAACCAGGTATCTCAATGTTTTGCCGGCAATCAACAGTGCCCTGGTGTTTGAATTTCATTCCCATCTCTTGCATGGGACCTAGAAATTCACCCAAGGACACACACATGTGATTTTTCAACCAACTTTGCTGCACTGGAGCATGTGCTTGTAGTTCAAATTTGAATTATGCACATTAAATGCCCTGAAACTCAATTATTGTATACCGCCTGGAAGGTTTTAATGTTTGATAGCACACGATTAGTATGTGCGGACCGTGTGCGATGTCTGTTACTCCCGCTCTGCTTCAGTCCCTTGATTCAAATTTTCAGTAGCCTCTGCATCCCTCGCAATCTCAAAAATATCTGCTCGCCCTTGATCCAAATTTTCAGTAGCCCCTCCTTGTTACTCCCGCCTAGTAAAATTTTCAGTTGCCGCAGTATTTCCTCAAACACCACCTTGCCCCCCCCCCCCCCCCCGCCCCCCTCCACACACACCACACACTCCCCAAAACCTCCGCTCACACAGACACACACAACCCTCGAAACCATTGGTAGGTCACCGCCATCGCCGGCGCCTCCATCCTCAACCTCTGCCTGTGTGCCGGGAGCTCGAGGAGCCAATAGCCAAAAAGAGGTTTATCGCGACCTTTTCGCCCGACGCCGGCAAGGTGGCCGCCAAGGTGTCCCCGTCGTCCTCCGCGGGCTTGATCCGCCGTCACCGATCCCCCGATCCGCCCGCTGCCGCGCCCCTACGCCGGTTCGAGGACTTCCCCGTCCTCCCTCGGACCCGGCAGCCAACGAGGTCCTACCTCGGGGTCCGGCAGTGGCGGTGGGGGACGTGAGTCGCCAAGATTACATATCAGGAGACCCACACCCGCCGGTGGCTCGGTAGCTTCCACACGGCCGAGCTCGCGGCCATGGAGTACGACCGCTGGCAGGTCCGCTACCACGGCGCGGCGGCTAGGCTCAATTTCCCCTTCCGCACACGTCCGGTCAACCTTGTTCCATCGGAGCCAGGGGTGGTGAGCTCGGCTATGGCGCGGGAGGACCGCAAGGCGTGGGAGCTCCTCGAGGCCGAGGCCGCCGACGAGGCCTACATGCAAGAGCTCCACCGACAGCACCCGGAGCTCGTGGAGGCGGAGCGGGCGATCTTTGCCGGCGCGGAGGGCGGTGAGGTTATCGCGCTCTCCTCCGATGACGAGGTCAAAGACGGCGAGGACGGCGGCGTGGAGGGCGGCGAGGTTATCGCGCTCTCCTCCGATGACGAGGTCGAAGGCGGCGGCGATCGCGGCGCAGAGGGCGTCGAGGTGGGCCCTGAGGACGAGGAGATCAACGTTGACGAGTGCAGGAGTGCCTTCCCCAACGACCCCGACGAAGGTACCGGCCCGGACCCGGCTCACGGCACACCGTACATGACGAGGAAGGGTTGGCTCGACCTCTACTTCGATTGAAAGTAGTTTAGCTTAGTTTAAATTTATGTTTTATTTCGGTTATGCAAAACTATCTATGTTTATGTTTGAATGCATGCTACTTTCGGTTGAACCTTCTTTGAACTTGATCAAATTGAAGTTTACGACCTTAAGTTTAGGGGATCGACTAGAAAAGGCCAAAAATTGCTGGAGTATATATATATATCCACTAAGGGTTTTAGTCCTTTAACTTTTTAAGGATCGGCTAGAGATGTCCTTATGACTTGTTTATTTTAGTTCTTCACAATGTGATGCTCTATATGTGCAACTATTTGCCGTGCAGTTCAATTTCATCAATAACAGTTTCAACAATACCACTATGAATTACGATATTTGGTTGCTGTTAAGGATATTGCAGTTAACATGCCTTTCTGTTTTTTTAACAATAACTAGTGTACTGTAGACCTGCACAATACCAGTTTGAATGACTATTTGCTTGTTTTTAAATTTTATGCCTGATGCAGTTAACACACCTTTCCACTTCTTGTTTTGCTTAACTAGTGTGCTTAAGCCTGCACACTTAAGCTGTCATTTATAGATTATGTTGTCTACCTTGGATATATTTGGTTGATGTTTAGCCTGTTGTGCTTAACATGCCTTTATATGTACTCATGCAGGACAATATTGAGAGTGGTGTTGTTTTCCATCGAGGTTAGTTCCATCGCATTGCTTATATGTACTCACTGTTCAGGATATCGGTAGCTGGTACCATATAGCCTGGGGCTGATAAGGGATTAATCGTCGAATCGGACATTTCACTGAATATATATGTAACCCATTTATCAGTAGGTTAACTAGGGCCATATTTAATATATCTGAGGCTACATAGCAACATGCATTGTACTGAATGACTAAATATGCAATCCCAGGCTACATAGCAACAAGGAAGGGTGTTACCTTAATGTTCTGATGATGTCTAGATATACATGTAATAAAATCTTATATAATGGGATGGAGGGAGTGTTGTACTACATCATTTTTCAATTGTTGTTTAGCTTCTAATATTAACTTGGTGCTTTTAGGTACATATATCATTGCCAAAGATCCACACTTTGACCCTTTTTGCGTATGGGGCAATGAGATATTCATGAACCAGCATCAAGTAAGGAAACCGATAAAGATTGTTATTAAAATGGGTCAAAAGATGTCAATCGAACTATTTGTTTACACTTTATGCAAGACAACAGTGAACTGCGGGATGGTAAGTAAGAACCTTGTAGCCTTCTTTTTACTGCCCGTAATGAGTTGTGATAGATGACAATTTCTGAATCTTTTTTCTTTTGCAGTGGATCCTGAAGCAGTTTACTCAAGATTACCTCTCAAACTACATGATTGGGGGCCGGCCATCACAAGGGGTTGGACTAGAGTCCTGCATGCCTTTTGCATCCAGGAGAGCACAATAGGGCCATTTCGCTTCACCTTGTTCAGCAACCGGAATGTCTGTCGCCTCTTTCTTTACCATATGTAATAGTACAAGTATAGGACCCTGGTTCATCATTCTTTATTTGGTGCTTATGTAATTCTTAAACATATGTACCTGTGAATCGAATAATGCATTGGTTGTTTGAACCTGATGGATATGAATAAAGTTTCCTACTTTCAAGTTTAAATTAGGTACTATTTTAAATAGCAGAAATTAAATTAGGGCAAAATTACGGTGTGCAGGTCATTACGGCACACACGGTTGGTAAAACACAAACGTTTGAGATATACACCATAATCCGAGACGGTTCACAGAGAGGAAACATGTGCAAGCATGCACACAGTTGCCGTTTGCAAAGCGTGTGTGATGTCAGACACTATCACATACGGTGCGGGAAAACTAAATGTGTGTGATTGTCTACCTATCGTACACGGTTTATAATCATGAACTGTTTGTGATGTGCCAAGCATCTAAAACTCCCGTGCCTGGAATCTGCCTGGAAAGCTCCCGTGCCTGGAATCTGCCTTGTTTTAGGTAAAACCACAAAACTCCAACTATGATGGCAATGCGAGCACAAACGAGTAGGAAGGATGAAGCGTTTGGGATATTCCAGGAAACGGTTAATAGGGACAACTGTATGCATCAAGGCTCCCTATCCCCGACGGTTTCTGGGACATGTGGGAAGGACCCCCCTATCGCCCACACTCACTTGGCGACGATTCCAAATGCCGTCGCGGAAAGGGGTTAAAAACCGTTTGTATAGCACCGACGTGCACCAATGTACATAGTTCTCGAACCCGTAGGGTCCGCACGCTTAACGTTTGTTGATGATGTAATGTTATCTGAGTTATGTGATTTGGTTACTAAATGTTGTTCGGAGTCCCAGATGAGATCACGGACATGACGAGGAGTCTCAAAATGGTCGAGAGGTGAAGATTGATATATAGGACGATGGTATTCGGACACCAGAAGTATTTTGGAGGGTACCGGGTACTTATCGGGTCACCGAAAAGGAGTTTCGGGCACCCTTGGCAAAGATATGGGCCTTATGGGCCAAGTGAGGGAACACACCTGCCCACAAGGGGCTGGTGCGCCCCTATAGAGGCCGGTCCTATGAGGAGGAGAAGGAAAGAGGGGAGGGAATGGAAAGTGTGGAGTAGGACTCCCCCTTCCTTCCCTCCCCCCCCCCTCTTTCCTTCCACCTACTTGATACAAGGAAAGGGGGCGCAGGGCAAGCCAGGGGCCAGCGGCCAGCCCTAGGGTGTGCATGGCTGCCTCCCCTCCCCTCCCACCTATATATACATACATATATATATATATATATATATATATATATGGGGAGGGGGTGCCACACAAGAACACACAAACATCAATTGTTAGCCGTGTGCGACGCCCCCTCCAAAGTTTACACCCCTAGTCATATTCTCGCGGTGCTTAGGCGAAGGCCTGCGCGGATCGCTTCACCATCAAGGTCACCACGCCGTCGTGCTAACGGAACTCACCTACTTCCTCGACATCTTGCTGGATCGAGAGGACGAGGGACGTCATCGAGCTGAACGTGTGCAGAACTCGGAGGTGCCGTATGTTCGGTACTTAATCGGTCGGAGCTAGAAGAAGTTCGACTACATCAACCGCGTTATCAAACGCTTTCGCTTTTGGTCTATGAGGGTACGTAGAAATACTCCCCCCCCCCCCTCGTTGCTATGCATCTCCATGGATAGATCATTGCGTGTGCGTAGAATTTTTTTGTTTTTCCATGAAACGTTTCCCAACGGTGGCATCCGAGCCAGGTCTATGCGTAGATGATATGCACGAGTAGAACACAAAGAGTAGTGGGTGGTGATCGTCATACTGCTTACCACCAATGTCTTATTTTGATTCGGCGGTATTGTTGCATGAAGCGGCCTGGACCAACCTTACACATGACCACGTTCATGAGACCGGTTCCACCGACAGACATGCAACTAGTTTTGCATAAAGGTGGCTGGCGGGTGTTTTTTCTCCTACTTTAGTTGAATCGAATTTGACCGCGGCCGGTCCTTGTTGAAGGTTAAAACATCAAACTTGATAAATCACCGTTGTGGTTTTGATGCGTAGATAAGAACGGTTCTTGCTAGAAGCCCATAGTAGGCACGTAAAACTTGCAACAACAAAGTAGAGGACGTCTAACTTGTTTTTGCAGGGCATGTTGTGATGTGATATGGTCAAGACATGATGTGATATACGTTATTGTATGAGATGGTCATGTTTTGTAAAAGTTATCGGCAACCGGCAGGAGCCTTATGGTTGTCTCTTTATTGTATCAAATGCAAATGCCATGTAATTGCTTTACTTTATCACTATGCGTTAGCGATAATTGTAGAAGTAATAGTTGGCAAGACGACCACAACGCAACGATGGACATCAAGGTGTCGAGCCAGTGATGATGGAGATCATGACGATGCTTTGGAGATGGAGATCAAAAGCACAAGATGATGATGGCCATATCATGTCACATATTTTGATTGCATGTGATGTTTATCTTTTATGCATCTTATTTTGCTTAGTATGGCTATAGCATTATTAGATGATCCCTTAACTAAATTTCAAGGTATAAGTGTTCTCCCTGAGTATGCACCGTTGCGATAGTCCGTCGTGTTGAGACACCACGTGATGATCGGGTGTGATAGACTCTACGTTCACATACAACAGGTGCAAGACAGTTTTGCACATGCGGAATACTTGGGTTAAACTTGACGAGCCTATCACACTCAGACATGGCCTCGGAACACTAGAGACCGAAAGGTCGAACGTGAATCGTATAGTAGATATGATCAACATAGAGATGTTCACCATTGATGACTACTCCATCTCATGTGATGATCGGACATGGTTTAGTTGATTTGGATCACGTATCATTTAGATGACTTGAGGGATGTCTATCTAAGTGGGAGTTCTTAAGTAATTTGATTAACTGAACTTAATTTATCATGATCTTAGTCCTGATAGTATTTGCATATCTATGTTGTAGATCAATGGCCCGTGCTACCGTTCCCTTGAATTTTAATGCGTTCCTAGAGAAAGCTAAGTTGAAAGATGATGGTAGCAACTACACGGACTGGGTCCGTAACTTGAGGATTATCCTCATTTCTGCATAGAAGAATTGTGTCCTTGATGCACTGCTAGGTGAAAGGCCTGCTGCAGGAGCAGATGCTGATGTTTTGAACGTCTGGCAAGCTCGATCTGATGACTACTCAATAGTTTAGTGTGCCATGCTTTACGGCTTATAACCGGGACTTCAAAAACGTTTTGAACGCCATGAAACATATGAGATGTTCCAAGAGCTGAAATCGGTATTTCAGACTCATGCCCTTGTCGAGAGGTATGAGACCTCTGACAAGTACTTTGCCTACAAGATGGAGGAGAATAGCTCAACCAGTGAGCATGTGCTTAGAATGTCTGGGTACTACAATCACTTGAATCAAGTGGGAGTTAATCTTCCAGATAAGATAGTGATTGACAGAGTTCTCAAGTCACTATCACCAAGCTACTAGAACTTTGTGATGAACTATAATATGCAAGGGATGGAGAAAATGATTCCCGAGCTCTTCGCGATGCTGAAACGGCGAAGGTAGAAATCAAGAAAGAGCATCAAGTGTTGATGATTAACAAGACCACTAGTTTCAAGAAAAAGGGCAAGGGAAAGAAAGGGAACTTCATGAAGAATGGCAAGCAAGTTGCCACTCCCATGAAGAAGCCCAAAGCTGGACCCAAGCCTGAAATTGAGTGCCTCTACTGCAAAGGAAATGGTCACTAGAAGCGGAACTGCCCCAAATACTTGGCGGATAAGAAGGATGGCAAAGTGAATAAAGGTATATTTGATATACATGTTATTGATGTGTACCTTGCTAGTGTTCGTAGTAGCCCCTGGGTATTTGATACCAGTTCAGTTGCTAAGATTAGTAACTCGAAACGGGAGTTGCGGAATAAAATAGACTAGTTAAGGGCGAGGTGACGATGTGTGTTGGAAGTGATTCCAAGGTTGATACGATCACCATCACACACTCCCTCTACCTTCGGGATTAGTGTTGAACCTAAATAAATTTTATTTGGTGTTTGTGTTGAGCATGAATATGATTTGATCATGATTATTGTAATATGGTTATTCATTTAAGTCAGAGAATAATTGTTGTTTTGTTTACATGAATAAAACCTTCTGTGGTCATACACCCCTGGTGAATGGTTTATTGAATCTCGATCATAGTGATACACATCCTATATACTTAAGAAGTTCACCCCAACTACTTGATTTATCTCAACATGCAACATAGACACATTAGCATCCAATCACAACAAGCCACGTCACACATCATAGAGTCCCACACAGCCCACCTTCTGAGGTCATTTTCCCTGAAAAGAAAAAACAAAATCTATCCAATTTTCCCAACGCCGCCACGCCCCATGCCCCTGGTCAGACCCATCCCCTTCCTGCGCTTTGGCTTCTCCTCGTGGCGGCGGCGGCGCTCCATCCCCATCGCCCGCCACATTTCCTGCACGGCCCAGCAGCATGACGCGGTGGATGCGGCCCCAGTCCCCTCCCTTCGTGATATCCGAAAACAACAAATCTTTCGGCTTCGCCGCCCCCGCCTCTCCCCCTCCCCCATCAATAATATCCACCCTGCATCCCCAACCTTCCTTCACTTCTACCATCCATCTCCCTCTGATTCGTCGCCTTGGTCATCTTCTTCGTGTTGGGTTTCAAGGTCGGCATGTCCTCTTCGCCTACCGATGTCATCCAGGGCTACCTTTGATTCTGATCGAGTGATCGTTCAACATGAGGAAGTCCCATGGCGTTGTAGTCTTAGATCATGACTGCCCCATCAACGCATCATGAAATTACTCTCCTCACCAAAGGTTAGGCTCCGTATTCTCATCCTGTCCCACCCATGTAGATCTGATGTTGTTGATTACTTTGTGCAAGTTTGGGATTAGCAGTTCTCAAGTTAGGGAAAGTATGTACGTTTCATTATTTTATTAGACTGCAGCTTTTGATGTTGTAGGACACAAGAACCGGTATCTAGCACTGCATCTACCACTGCCTGGGAGTTTTTTAGGATCGTAAGACGATCGATCTGGAAGGGTGTCACGCCAACGGAGATCAGAGTATGCAAATCGATAGGACAAGGTCTTCTCGATCTCGCCTGGCTGGCCCAATAGGAAAACTCGACCTTAATCTGTAGGTATATACTGTTCTTACTATAGTTTCATCCAAATTCGATCCATCGGCAAACCGATCAATATGCATGTATTCCTGTGTTGCAGCTATATATAACGTCGACACGTGCGGGGTGGTCGTGGCAGGTTTACCCGCGGCCCGATGGATGATGGCCGGGAGAAACATTGTTCTTCCATGTTTTTGATCTCACCCTTTTGATGCACGAGTGTTCCTCCATGTTTTTGATCTCACCCTTTTGATGCACGAGGCTTTGGCATCGGTCGTAATAAACATTCTTGTTCTTTCTTTCATTTTTGAGAAAAAGGCAGCCATTCTTTCATTTGATCTGAGGAAAAATGTCAGATGAAAAGAGAAGGAAAAAGGATCAGATGAAAAAAAAAACTAGCGTGGATATTCATTATTTCCCTACATTTGGAATTTATTATATTTAAGGGCCAGTTGCATTTGGTGTGCTTTAGCCAACTCCGGTATGAAGTTTCTATTATAGCTTGGTTGCTTTTGTTTCATGCAATTGGCGCTTTCTGAATATGCACAAAAAAACCTTTCAGCTGTGAGCTCTGTCGAAATGTATATGTGTATACTGACTTTCCTTCTAGTGCATGTACTTATTCTCCATGAAGTAATTATTTGTTTAAAAGTAATTTTCAGGTCATGTTCATTCAACACTACTGGGAACCGCTGAAAGTTGTACAATGATGGTGACCATAAGTGTTACCAATAAACAATGAGGCAAGTATGGTTTCCATGTTTGGTTTTAACCTAACACATGATTGTACAAAGTTATTTTCTTAGTTTTCTTTGCGGAAATTTGATTCTATGTTACTTGCAGGATTGACAATCATTGATTCTTTAGTTGTCTGACGTGTGATCTTCCCCTCCATTAACTGTAAAATATGCCTTTAATCCCCCCGGATAAATTAATTATAGTTGTTTGTTAGAACTTGAAGTAGGAGCCTCACTTATTTTCAAATCTTATACTCTTTTCAGTATTTTGAAGGAAGCGCTTCTAGCATGGTGGGAAATCATGTAATTGTAAAGGCTGCAACCTTGATTCTCACAAAAAGGGTGCCTCACTGAGTTTGCAATTGCGCCATTGCGGACAATGGAGCCGGCTTTTGGGTCCTTCCCTTACATAAAAAAGGCATGCCTTTGGGTTTCTTTTCATATTTTCCTGATGGTCAAGTTTTTTGTTAATAGTTTCCAGCGATAAAAAATTTGTGCTTTCACACACCTCTTTTATGTTTGCGTGTTTGAAATAATTTTGATCTTATGTTTTATTATGTTCCGTCCAATGTTGGCATGTCTTCAAAGCGAAACCATCTTATTTGCAAACCCTGAAGGCATGTATTGTTGACTGAAATGTTATAAATAAAACTGAGGATGCTTACTTATATTGCTTCCATCCTTCCTTTGTTACACATCAATACAAGAAAGTTGGATAGGGGACACTCTGGTTTCTTCCTTCTGGCCCCACTTATAATTGTACTACCCTATTTTTTTCCAGTGCAATGTACTAATGATGGAATGGTTGACGGGACTTTGTTCGCTTTATTTAGTAATGGGGTCATGCAATGTGTATCAACACTAACTCCACACATCAAGTGAACTATAGTATCCCGCAGCAACGCGCGGGGTATCATCTAGTATTCATAATATTGTTGCCAAAAGATGCAAAGTTGATAATGATAGTGCAACATATTTGTGGCACTGCCGTTTAGGTCATATTGGTGTAAAGCGCATGAAGAAACTCCATGCGGATGGACTTTTGAAATCACTTGATTATAAATCATTTGATACCTGTGAACCATGCCTCATGGGTAAGATGACTTATTGAAAATAATACATACCGATGTATGCGGTCCGATGAGTGTTGAGGCTCGCAGCGGATATCGTTATTTTCTGACCTTCATAGATGATTTGAGCAGATATTGGTATATTGATGTCTACTACACAACCTTCTTCTTGTAGACGTTGTTGGGCCTCCAAGTACAAAGGTTTGTAGGACAGTAGCAAATTTCCCTCAAGTGGATGACCTAAGGTTTATCAATCCGTGGGAGGCGTAGGATGAAGATGGTCTCTCTCAAACAACCCTGCAACCAAATAACAAAGAGTCTCTTGTGTCCCCAACACACCCAATACAATGGTAAATTGTATAGGTGCACTAGTTCGGCGAAGAGATGGTGATACAAGTGCAATACTTTCACTAGTGCAAGTTCTCTCAACAATAATAACATAACTGGATCATATAACTATCCCTCAACATGCAACAAAGAGTCACTCCAAAGTCACTAATAGCGGAGAACAAATGAAGAGATTATTCTAGGGTACGAAACCACCTCAAAGTTATTCTTTTTGATCAATCTATTCAAGAGTCCGTAGTAAAATAACACGAAGTTATTCTTTCCGTTCGATCTATCATAGAGTTCGTACTAGAATAACACCTTAAGACACAAATCAACCAAAACCCTAATGTCACCTAGATACTCCAATGTCACCTCAAGTATCCGTGGGTATGATTATATGATATGCATCACACAATCTCAGATTCATCTATTCAACCAACACAAAGAACTTCAAAGAGTGCCCCAAAGTTTCTACCGGAGAGTCAAGACAAAAATGTGTGCCAACCCTTATGCATAGATTCCCAAGGTCACGGAACCCGCAAGTTGATCACCAAAACATACATCAAGTGAATCAATAGAATACCCCATTGTCACCACGGGTATCCCACGCAAGACATACATCAAGTGTTCTCAAATCCTTAAAGACTCAATCCGATAAGATAACTTCAAAGGGAAAACTCAATCCATTACCAGAGAGTAGAGGGGGAGAAACATCATAAGATCCAACTATAATAGCAAAGCTCGTGATACATCAAGATCGTGCCGAATCAAGAACACGAGAGAGAGAGAGAGAGAGAGAGAGAGAGAGAGAGATCAAACACATAGCTACTGGTACATACCCTCAGCCCCGAGGGTGAACTACTCCCTCCTCATCATGGAGAGCGCCGGGATGATGAAGATGGCCACCGGAGAGAAATTCCCCCTCCGGCAGGGTGCCGGAACGGGTCTAGATTGGTTTTCGGTGGCTCTGGAGGTTTGCCGCGGCGGAACTCCCGATCTATTGTTCTCCTTGATGTTTTTCGGGTATATGAACATATATAGGCGAAAGAAGTCGGTTAGGGGAGCCACAAGGGGCCCACGAGGGTGGGGGCGTGCCCAGGGGGTAGGGCGCGCCTCCCTGCCTCGTGGCTTTCTCGAAGCTTCCCTGACGTCTACTCCAAGCCTCCTGGATTGCTTCCGTTCCAAAAATAACTCTCCCGAAGGTTTCATTCCGTTGGACTCCGTTTGATATTCCTTTTCTTCGAAACACTGAAATAGGCAAGAAAACAGCAATTTGGGTTGGGCCTCCGGTTAATAGGTTAGTCCCAAAAATAATATAAAAGTGTTTAGTAAAGCCCATAAACATCCAAAACAGATAATATAATAGCATGGATACTTCATAAATTATAGATACGTTGGAGACGTATCATATATCTACTTAATGAAACACAAGTCTGAAACATTTGGAAAGTTCAAAGAATTTCAGAGTGAAGTGGAGAATCATCGTAACAAGAAAATAAAGTTTCTACGATCTGATCGCGGAGGCAAATATTTGAGTTACGAGTTTGGCCTTCATTTAAAACAATGTGGAATAGTTTCACAACTCACGCCACCTGGAACACCACAACGTAATGGTGTGTCCGAACGTCGTAAACCATACTTTATTAGATATGGTGTGATCTATGATGTCTCTTGCCGATTTACCACTATTGTTTTGGGGTTATGCATTAGAGACAGCTGCATTCACGTTAAATAGGGCACCGTCTAAATCCGTTGAGACAACACCGTATGAACTGTGGTTTGGTAAGAAACCTAAGTTGTCATTTCGGAAAGTTTGGGGTTGCGACACTTATGTCAAAAGGCTTCAGCCTGATAAGCTCGAACCCAAATCGGAGAAGTTCGTCTTCATAGGATACCCTAAGGAAACAATTGGGTACACCTTCTACCACAAATCCAAAGGCAAGATCTTTGTTGCCAAGAATGGAACATTTCTAGAGAAGGAGTTTTCTCTTGAAAGAAGTGAGTGGGAGGAAAGTAGAACTTGATGAGGTAATTGTACCTTCTCTCGAATTGGAAAGTAGCACATCAGAGAAATCCGTTCCCGTGATGCCTACACCAACTAGAGAGGAAGCTAATGATGATGATCATGAAACTTCAGATCAAGTTACTACTAGACCTCGTAGGTCTAACAGAGCACGTTCCGCACCAGAGTGGTATGGTAATCCAGTTCTGGAAGTCATGTTGCTAGACCATGACGAACCTACGAACTATGAAGAAGCTGTGATGAGCCTAGATTCCGACAGATGGCTTGAGGCCATGAAATCTGAGATAGGATCCATGTATAAGAACAAAGTGTGGACTTTGGTGGGCTTGCCCGATGATCGGCGAGCCATAGAGAATAAATGGATCTTCAAGAAGAAGACTGGCGCTAATGGTAATGTTACTGTCTACAAAGCTTGACTTGTCGCAAAAGGTTTTCGACAAGTTCAAGGAGTTGACTACGATGGGACTTTCTCACCCGTAGCGATGCTTAAGTCTGTCCGAATCATGTTAGCAATTGCCGCATTTTATGATTATGAAATCTGGCAAATGGATGTCAAAACTACATTCCTTAATGGATATCTCAAAGAAGAGTTGTATATGATGCAACCAGAAGGTTTTGTCGATCCTAAAGGTGCTAACAAAGTGTGCAAGCTCCAGCGATCCATCTATGGACTGGTGCAAGCATCTTGGAGTTGGAATATATGCTTTAATGCGGTGATCAAAGCATATGGTTTTATACAGACTTACGGTGAAGCCTGTATTTACAAGAAAGTGAGTGGGAGCTCTGTAGCATTTCTGATGTTATATGTGGATGACATATTGTTGATTGGAAATGATATAGAATTTCTGGATAGCATAAAAGCATACTTGAAAAAGAGTTTTTTCAATAAAAGACCTCGGTGAAGCTACTTATATATTGAGCATCAAGATCTATAAGGATAAATCGAAACGCTTAATAGGACTTTCACAAAGCACATACCTTGACAAAGTTTTGAAAAGGTTCAAAAATGGGTCAGTCAAAGAAAGGGTTCTTGTCTGTGTTGCAAGGTGTCAAGTTGAGTAAGACTCAAAGCCCGACCACGGCAGAAGATAGAGAGAGAATGAAAGTCATTCCCTATGCCTCAGCCATAGGTTCTATAAAGTATGACATGCTGTGTACCAGACCTATTGTGTGCCTTGCCAATGTGTTTGGCAAGGGGGTACAATAGTGATCCAGGAGTAGATCACTAGACACCGGTCAAAAATATCCTTAGAGGACTAAGGAAATATTTCTGAGTTATGGAGGTGATAAAGAGTTCGTCGTAAAGAGTTACGTCGATGCAAGCTTTTACACCGATCCAGATGACTCTGCTCAATCAGGATACGTATTGAAAGTGGGAGCAATTAGCTAGAGTAGCTCCATACAGAGCATTGTAGACATAGAAATTTGCGAAATACATACGGATCTAAATGTGGCAGACCCGTTGACTAAACCTCTCTCACAAGCAAAACATGATCACACCTTAGTACTCTTTGGGTGTTAATCACATAGCAATGTGAACTAGATTATTGACTCTAGTAAACTCTTTGGGTATTGGTCACATGGCTATATGAACTATGGGTGTTAATCACATGACGATGTGAACTAGATTATTGACTCTAGTGCAAGTGGGAGACTGAAGGAAATATGCCCTAGAGGCAATAATAAAGTTGTTATTTTATATTTCCTTATTCATGATAAATGTTTATTATTCATGCTAGAATTGTATTGATCGGAAACCTAAATACATGTGTGAATACATAGACAAACACTGTGTCCCTAGTGAGCCTCTACTTGACTAGCTCGTTGATCAAACATGGTTAAGGTTTCCTAACCATGGACATGAGTTGTCATTTGATAAGGAGGTCACATCATTAGGAGAATGATGTGATGGACAAGACCCATCTGTTAGATTAGCATATTGATCGTTCAGTTTTATTGCTATTGCTTTCTTCATGTCAAATACATATTCCTTCGACTATGAGATTATGCAACTCCCAGATACCGGAGGAATGCCTTGTGTGCTATCAAACTTCACAATGTAACTGGGTGATTATAAAGATGCTCCACAAGTATCTCCGAAGGTGTTTGTTGAGTTGGCATAGATCGAGATTAGAATTTGTCACTCCGAGTATCAGAGAGGTATCTCTGGGCCCTCTCGGTAATACACATCATAAGCTTGCAAGCAAATGACTAAGGAGTTAGTCACGAGGTGATGTATTACGGAACGAGTAAAGGGACTTGCCAATAACGATATTGAACTAGGTATAGAGATACCGACGATCGAATCTCGGGCAAGTAACATACCGATGGACAAAGGGAATTACGTATGTTGTCATAACGGTTCGACCGATAGAGATCTCGTAGAATATGTAGGAGCCAATATGGGCATCCAGGTTCCGCTATTGGTTATTGACCGGTCATGTCTACATAGTTCTCGAACCCGTAGGGTCCGCACGCTTAATGTTCGTTGACGATATAATGTTATATGAGTTATGTGATTTGGTGACTGAATGTTGTTTGGAGTCCCAGATGAGATCACGGACATGACAAGGAGTCTCGAAATGGTCGAGAGGTAAAGATTGATATATAGGACGATGGTATTCGGACACCGAAAGTGTTTCGGAGGGTACCGGGTACTTATCAGGTCACCGGAAAGGAGTTTCGGGCACCCCCGGCAAAGATATGGGCCTTATGGGCCAAGTGAGGGAACACACCAGGCCACAAGGGGCTGGTGCCTCCCTATAGAGGCTGGCCCTATGAGGAGGAGAAGGAAAGAGGGGAGGGAAAGGAAAGTGTGGAGTAGGACTCCCCCTTCCTTCCCTCTCCCCCCCCCCTCTTTCCTTCCACCTTGTTGATACAAGGAAAGGTGGGCGCATGGCAAGGCAGGGGCCCTAGGGCGGCCAGCCCTAGGGCGCGCCTGGCTGCCTCCCCTCCCCTACCACCTATATATATATATATATATATATATATATATATATATATATATATGTGTGTGTGTGTGTGTGTGTGTGTGTGTGTGTGTGTGTCTGTGTGTGTGTGTGTGTGTGTGTATACATATATATATATATACATAAACACTATTCTGATCACGGGATCAGAATAATATTCTGATCACAACCTGAACAACCGGAGTAACGCGCCTGAACTTCCCCTTGTACGAACCCGATCTTCGAGCTATCTTCGCAACCGTGTCTCCCCGCGCGAATTATTCTGGTTAGTTGTGTTCTACATGTTGTTAGTGTAATCTAAAAATGTTTTTTAGCAACTAAATACCCGCTTTAAATAGGAATCTCGCGCGTTGGCGGATTTTGCTCTCGGGTTGTGATGAAATTGCGTTTTTTGCAATTTTACTGCCTGAGTTGTTCGACCTGAACTTCTCCCAGTGCTAGATTGAACTTCCGCCAACATTGCCTAAATGGGGCTTGCGATATGCCGTTGGAAAGCTATGGACACCAGTATCATGACCCAAATTAAATTTTTGGCAAAATGTAAGCGGTTTAAGAGCAGTTTTGAAAACCGTTTTTTCTTCATACAAAAAACGTGAACCGTATTTTCGATCGCATTTCTAAACCGTTTATCGGAATGAGGCAAATAATATGGCGTTAGAAAGCTGCTGTAAAACCGCTCCTTCCACATGTTGAATTTTTTTCTCTAATTCCTTATGGTTAAAGAGTAATTTGGAAAATCGTAAAATTTCACAAACCGAACTTCCGAGTTCGTATTTTCGATGTCATTTCTAAACGGCTAATCCAATTGAGGCAAATGATATGGCGTTGGAAAGCTTAAGAAAATGCGCTGCTTTCTCTTGTTGAATTTTTTTTCTAATTTTGAACGGTTTAAAAGTAATTTAGAAAAAGGTACAAGTTCCACCGAGTTCATATTTTTGACCTAATTTTTTAACCTTACGTTCGAATGCAGCAAATGATATGGCGTTGGAAAGCTTGAGAAAATCCGAAACTTTTTGGTATATACTATTTCTCCCAATTCATTATGGTTTTGTGTCAATTTCGAAAATGGCTAAAAACGTATTTTTGCTGTAATGTTTACAACTTTATCGGAATGGGGCAAATAATATACCGTTGAAAAGCTACGAAAAATGTGAAACTTTTTAATGTTGATGGTTTTCTCTGATTCCTAACCGTTTTCTAGTAATTTCAAAAATGGCGGGATCATTCGTTCTGCTTTTATCGTGAAACAGATTCTTCGAAAATGCACCGCGTGAAGAACTTGAACTTCTCGGCATGTCTACTTGAACTTCCTCTGTTTTTTACGTGTTTTTTTTTGCCCGTAGCTCTCCATCCACACACCGGAACACTCATTGAAATTGAGCAAGTGATATACCGGTGGAAAGCTGTTGTAAACACGCAACTTTCTCGTGTTTATCGTTTTTTCATACTCGCGACAATTTTAGAAGTTTTTCATCTGAAATTCATTCACTGTAGTAGTTGAACTTCCTGCTGTTTTCGCGTTGAACTTCTGTGACGTGTTTTCGTTTATAATTTTCTTATTCATTCGTCAGTGTTACATAAAAGATATTCTTTTTGTACAAACAACTCTCACAATAATTTTTTTAACTTTCTCCGACGGAGGACTTGAACTTATAACAACAAAACTTTTAGCCTTTGCTTTTTTATTCTTTTTTTAATACAAAACGCACACCGTGTAATACGTGAACTTCTGCCAGTTATCAATCTGAAGTACTCTCAGTTACGTGAAATTATCTGAGTTGTTTTTATGAATTTTTAATCTGATTTTATTAATCCTTTTTTATGAATTTTGAAGCGCTCTATTATTAAAAATTGAACTTCTTGTTATTTTATTTTTGAACTTCTTGTTTCCATTCTTTAATAACGAGGAAAATCTGAGTTTTCTATAATCATCGACCTTCTCCATCTTAATAATATGGACTTCCTGGTTTTATTTCTTAATCCTTTTTATGAAATTTTGAAGCTCTATTTTTAAAAGTTGAACTTCTTGTTTTTTATTTTGAACTTCTTCTTTCCATTCTTTAATAACGAGGAAAATCTGAGTTTTCTATAATGATCGAACTTCTCCATCTTTTTAATATGGACTTCCTCGTTTATTTCTTAATCCTTTTTATGAAATTGTGAAGCGCTCTATTTTTAAAAGTTGAACTTCTTTGTTATTTTATTTTTGAACTTCTTGTTTCCATTCTTTAATAACGAGGAAAAATCGGAGTTTTCTATAATCATCGAACTTACCGCTGTTTTTACTTTGAACTTCTACCACGTATTTTTGTTCGTAATTTCTCACCCGTTCATCGGAGTTGCACAAATAATATACCGTGCCGATTACGTCTTTCACAAGAAGTTTTGAACTTTCCCGTGCCGAGCACCTAAACTTCTTGCAACTACTTTTTTATACTTTAACTGGATTGAGAGAATTATTTTAAAACATGAGACACAACATCTTTTTGTGTTTTTTGAACATGTAAACACACGTTGAACCTCTCTAACAAGAATTTTGAACATCCGAGGGAAGAGCACTTGAACTTCTAGGAACAAAAAGTTTAGACTTCGCCTTTTTACTCTTTTTTCGCGTATGAAACACACACCATGCAGTACATGAACATCTGGCTGTTATCACTTTGAACTTCTCTCTGTTTCACTTTAGTAACGAAAAAAATCTTAGTTTTTATAGACATCGAACCACTCTAACTTTTTTATTTGAACTTCTTTGTGTGTGTTTTTTAGAAATGTGAAAAGTGGAGTTTTGTTAGAAACATCAAACTTCTCCGTTATTTCAAATTGAACTGATTGGTCTCATTTTTTAGTAACCGAATAAATCTGAGTTTTTCAAACAAATATCAAATTGCTCCACTTTTTAAATTGAACTTCTTGATTTTATTCTTCATTAATGTGAGATATTTTAATTTAATTTCATTGTGAGATATTTTATTATTTTAATTTGACCTTCCATTGTGAGATATTTTGATGGTGTGTTCCTCTTTTTATTCAAACATGTTGTAATGAACATTTTTATTTTAAACTTCTTGACTTTTTTTTAATTACGAGGAAATCTGAGGTTTTTACAAACATCGAACTTCTCCATTTTTAAATTTTCGACTTCTTTGTGTTGCATTCTTTTGCAGCGGGAAACAAAATTATAGTTTACTACATAGATTGAACCACCCCGTTATTTAAATTTGAACTTCTAGGTTTTTTTTAGAAATGGGGAAAGTGCTCTTTCTACAAACTTTTTTTGAAATGTTTTCGTTATTTAAGTTTTACCTTCTTGTTTTTTTAGAAACATGATGAATATGTTTTTGTTACAAAGATCTAACTATTGTGTTATTGTAATTTGAACTTTATGGTGTTAAAAAGAAGGAACATCCATCGGGAAAAGTGTTGTACATCCGTCATATTTTCTTCGAACTCTCAAATTAATGAGATTCGAACTCCAAGTTAAATTTTTTTCTTGGTGGGACTTCTGTTTTTCACGGCATAACTATTTTTGTGTTCTTTTTTTCTCCTTTTTTGGACGTCTCTGTGTGTTTATTGTAGTTTTCTTTAACTGAAACCAACATACTAAAAACACGTTTTTTTGCATCAACGCATACTATTGAACTTCAGGAAACAGTACAAAAAAAAGAATGTAGATAACATGATGTACAAATGGGGGCCAAATAAACTAACGATCTTATTCCCTTCTTATGCCTCACGAAATTTCACATGTCCAAATGGACTTCACTTCACTGTCTCACCTTCTGTCATACACCTCGTACATACAAGCCCAAAATCAAAATTTAATCTGTGCCTCTCCAAACACAACATTTGCATAGAGAGTGCTATAGTTGCGAAAATGCTATTCTGAGCTCGAGCTCAGATGAGCTCTATATCTTAGCCATCAGCTCCTGCTAAGATTCGCACCATCCAATGTATATTCATCTGTATTCGAAGTTGTATATGCGCCTCCCATGGCCCACTCACCTACCTCCTTTAATGCGACATTCGTCATCCCTCGGCTGACCCTTAATCGAAATCAAATCACAGAATGAACTGTCCGTGAAACTATTTCACGCGGCTGACCCTTGGCGCCTAACTCTCAGGCGCTGCACTAGTGCAACGCCCGGGAGCTAGGCGCTGCACTAGTGCAACGCCCAGGAGCTAGGCGTTGCACTGTGTAGTGTGGCGCCTAGCTCTCAGGCGCTGCACGCTGACTTGGGCACCTATGGGTGCGACGCTGGCCGTGTAGCGCCTATCTGGGAGGCGTTGCACAGTAGGGTGTGGCGCCGGCGAGGCGGGCGCTACACAAAAGGGTCAGGGGAGTGAAATAGTTTCGCAACCAGTTCATTCTGTGATTTGATTTCGATTATAGGTCAAAATTGTCAAATTTGTCCCTCCGCGAGGCAGCTCACGGTGCGCCCGTAGTGGGCCACGGCTCAGCGGTTACGCCACAAACGGATCCATCCCTTCGCCGGAAGTCTCGTTCCCCTCCCAATCCCTACACTTATCTTTCTTCAATCTCGCCGGTAAGAACCAGATCCGGAGACGATAACTACCTCCTCTTCATCGTCGCAGCCCGACGATGAACTGCCACTGATTCCTTGCCCCACCTGCGGCGACAAGGTGGTCACCTTCACTACCGAGCCGAGGTACGCTTCTACAAGTACCTGCCGGGGCTGAGTCGCCATGGCTTGTCCCAGCCATAGGTACTACGCCAGCCTCTAGCCGTGCACACATCCACTTCCCTTCACCAGAGATCCAGGCGCGAACACAATCTCTTGGACGGCAGCCGGGCGGGGATTCAACCAGCTCATGGACGTGCCCAACCACAGCTTCAGCAGCCGCGCCCCCTTGCGCGGCACCTCACTGCTGCTCCACGGGCAGCCAACACGGTGCTGCTTGCCGGCACCAACGTGATCCTTTTCATCGCTATGCTGTTCTTAATTTTCCTGCAGCGCAGCAGTTAGTACCGTGTACAACGGTCCTGCACTAGGGAGAGTCGTCTACTGCTTAATTATCTAATTCCAGTTTGTTGCACGGACCTGTGTAAGCCGTCATGCCCTGTACCAAGCAGCAATGACCTGTTTTGCGTCATCCCCACTGCTATTTCGTCAGGTCACTGTATGTAAGCATGGTTATCTCTGAATAATATTCAGCTGTTCCTTTTATGACAGTGGTTGTGACATTGCATTAAACAGTGTGTGAAGCCAAAGCGAATCCACATGGGTCAGGTCGGCACCCAGGCCATCAGCGAGCCCTTTGTCGCAAGGGTGTGCGCTGCCTGATTACATATTCTAGAGCAGTGCACAATCTTGCCACTCAATGAAATTACACATGATAAAAGTTTTTAAGCGGTCCGCCACAACACCAAGGCACGAGAGATGAATGCCAGTATCATCTAGCGCTTCCTTCAGCAACAGAGCATCAGTTTCCATGTAGACCTTGCCCATTCCTAAATCTGACGCCAAGTGAAGTGCAGCTTCAGCAGCCAGCATCTCTGAATGTGATGGGTTCAGCGCCCTCCCGAGACACGACTGTGCGGTGCCTGTTTGCCACCGCTAATTCAGTTGGCTTGTTTGGTCTCTGTTCTGTACGTGAGCATTTCTAGGAAGCTTAGGCATGTGTTACAGAGAAATTATAAGTTCAGATCTACTCATACATTTGTATTTATAGTACTACAAGAAAGGAGAAAAACAAAGATACAGCCTGATGGCATGGGAAATGCATTACAGACAACTCTCCGCTGCCCCCAACTATTATTACTGTCCGCGCCCTCCGCTGCCCCCACTGAGTAGACCCACGCCTTCATCATCACCTGCTTGATCAGCTGATCATCAGCGCCATCGTGGGCTCGCCATCCTAGTAATCCTTTACGTAGACCACGACCCTCTACTGTTAATAGGCTGCATCTCAACCATGCTTTCTAAACCAAATTAAATTATAAATCATGAAAAAGTGAAAACAAAATTTGCAAAGACATGGGAATTGACCAGTCCTGAAGTACATGGATCCTGTCAGTGAAGCTCCCAGATAAAAGGTTCAATCAACTTATAAGTAAGCTATAAGCATAACAGCTGGTTCAAGCAAACGATTGGTGCTGGCTAACCTCAGTAACAAGTTTTGCGTTATCAACAATGGATAGAAGACAAACAACAAACTGGAGGAAAAAAATACATGTTAATTCAGTTGATGATTAATTGCTTGGAAGCATAAAACCATCCAAAGTTTGTGTGCACTGGAAGAATGTTTGTATAGGTGAGAGTATAGAATTCACACAGTACGATCCTATTTAAACACTAAAATATATTACATATATAGACCGTGTTAAATGGCAAAAGCTTTTGATAATCTTCTTCCTATCCTGAAATGCATTACCGTGTTAAATGGCAAAAGCACATTGGAAATAAGCAAGAAGGAAAATACTACTGAAAATGCACCGTGAGGAGGCTCCAATGTGCTTTTGCCATTTAACACGGTAAGCAAGAAGGAAATAAGCAAACTTAGTCGGATTTACACATAGTTTGAGAGGATGAGCATTGTGCACATTGGAAATAAGCAAGGAAAATACTACTGAATACGCAGCAAGCTCTAGATCCACGGAGTAGGGAACCGCTGGACCGTTCTTGCCGGACCAGCTATCGCTAGCTTTCCAGGTGCGTCGTGTGTACCTACATTTACATTGCGTCTGCTGCATTCTGTTTCGCAATTCATAGATTCAGTCTTTCAGTTCATATATTCCTAGGTTCATAGATTTGAAGATTCAATCTTTACAATCAGCGGTACTTCTAGATTCACATATTCGAAGATTCAATCTCTACAATCAGCAGCACTTCTAGATTCACATTTCAACGGATTTTCTAGGGAACTATCTATCCACCGGGTTCCATTTTTGCCCACATCCATACTTTGACAGACTGTATTTCTTACTCCAGACAGTACAGCAGCAGAAGCATACTAAGATAATCACATGATCTTGCTGAAAGTCAATACAGCTTTCCAGTTTACTCAGTGGCTGGCCTTCCTGCTAGTTACTGCAGTAAGGCACTCCTAGCATGACCTCTCTGAATTGAGCAAGCAGACTGCGAATGAATCCTACAGGCTCTAACTGTACTATTTCTTCAGTCATGCCAACTATTTTATTCAGAAATCGCTGCATGTTCGATGGGGTAAAGTTGTTTGTTCACTAACCTCTGGTTCCATCCGGGCGCCTGAGGATCCATCCTCTCTGTTGACAGCTCCGATGTCGGCGGTGACCTCTCCCTTCCCTCCGCCGCGAAGATCTGCTCTTCACCGCTGTCTGCCGCGGCGCCGTCGGCCCTGCCACAACTTGGCCTTTCGCACGCACAGGGGCGGGGACCAAACTCTCCCCCACCTCCTCAAGCAATGCGGGAGAAAGGGATCCTCTCAGTCAACCAAGCCGGCCCTCTACAAATGGAGATGCGCCCGTCCAAAACCAAAAGATCAACGTACCAGCCAATCGGTTGCATCAGAAGCTTCACGGTGCCCCGCCGCCGGCGGTCCAGACCACTATCCCGCACTCCTCATCAGCTACCAAATGACCCTTGGGGAAGAAGACTCTCGCCCCTGCATTCAATTCGTCTTAGACGGAAAGCGAACGGATCAGACGGGGAGCCGCGATTCTGATCCACGGCTCACCTCGCCGTCGTTCACCTTCGTGTTAAAACTAGCCATTCTATTCCATCTCCGTGGCCCACCACCTACCCCTGTGGCGTACATATTTGCAAACAGTGCCCAATTTCTGGCAGCCCACGACCACGCAAATAAAGAAATGGCCCACATCCAGAAGCACTGACCGACGCTGCAGATATCGAGCGCATATGTGCTCGGGACTAGTTACTCCACGTTAGTTGTTCCTTTCTAGCTATTCCTGAACTTCTACGGCCAATGCATTTTTTCTGTAGTAGATGCAAAGAACTACAGGAGGGAGATCTTTTTTTGCTGGATGACAGAGAAGTTCCACGGCGATGCAGAGGCGGACACCCGGGCAGAGGAGGATACAGGCTGGATGCGGCCTCACAAGAAGCAACACTGCAACCCAGCAACAACACTAATTCTCACGAACGACGACCATCTTCATGAACTCAGACCATCTTCCGAATGGCGACACCCCTGTCCCCTGCACCTCATGTGTGACCTTCTCCGCTGCCATGTGGTGAACTTCTCCCTCCCTCTGTTCATGTGGGTAGCGAGCAGCAGAGTGGCACGGAGGATCCTGGAGACACAAACTTTTGAGCATAAATGAGGGGGGGAAAGCACCAAATAGTAGGGGACTGCTGCTACTAAACCGAATACGAAAGGCAGAGTGGTGCATCCTCATCGTCACTGCAACACACACAATGACGCATTTTAGTCAAGTTAAAATACCCCTGTAGTACCCAGCTAGCCATGTTTGTAGCAAACACTACACCCTACTGAATTGGTTCATCAACACATTAGCCTGCTGACCTACTATTTTTACTGTACAGATTCATAAACATTACCTACTGTTTTTACAATGCACAAAATTGGTCAATGAACACATTGGCCTGCTGAAAATCAAACATTTGGACTGTAGTATATTACACTTCCAGTGATACATCCAGAGACACACACAACGAGCCTATCCATCCGCTGCCATTTTCCACAAATAATGTTACATCTAATCTCAACTGATTATGTAGTGGCGCCATATAAATAACAGAGTAAGATTTGATTAAGATGTGTGCACACACACACGACATCTCGCCATGATAGTGGAAGATGAGTTGTGCTAGCATTACCCAGCTAGCCATGCTAATTACTGCTGGAAGAAGGGCGAATGGCACAACCTGGATGAGCCGTCCTGCTGGTGTGGCACAATTTGGACTGCGGCACCACCGTTTCATATGACCGGGAGGTAGCAGCGGCGGTGGCCGGTGGAGACGTGGTAGAAGGGGAGGTCGCAGGCCGGAGGTACGGTGCCGGGAGGTCATCCGAGTTTGTACATCAGGGCAAATGCCCATGGCTGCGGCTGAGAAAGTAATGTTCAGAGGCGTGTTGTAACTTACTGTATGCAACTATGCATTATGAGATAACAAATGTTCTAGTCTGATACTTCACAACTTTGAAATCAAAGCAGAATTTTTGCTGCACTTACCTTAATGGAAACCACTAGATCCTAGATCCCCACATCTTCTTTCTTTATCATCTTTGAACTTCAGATTAGTACCTTTTTCATTTGGTCTGACAAGCTGTACAAGCTTAAGATAGTATCTTAGAGAGCAGAAGAACAAGACAGGTGAGGCACGGAGATGCTCTTCCACACACATAGCACCGGAAGGGAGTAGCAGCATGTTTTTCATCAATTAAGCCATTCATGAAAACGATGGAGAACACTTATTTTGATAACCAAGAAACATGGTGAAACATTGTCTGTTCTCTGTAAATATGGTATGCATGCTGAGATAAAAAATGTCTCCTATTTTTTCAGCAAAAAAATGAACTCTAATCTCAATTCCTCACATTCTACACGGTTAATTCTTTTTAAATGATATGAAATGAACTAACGAATCAAACCTCTGAAGGGACTCCCTTTAATGCAGATGCAGACCCAATCGTTAAGGATTCTTTTTTTAACATCTCCTAAGATGAACAACAGAGAAGTATATACCAGCAGAGAAGCAGCCATAGCGTGACGAGCTCACAGCGTTCCCCTAGACAGAGTACAGGCGAGTAGCTCATAGAGCTGGCTGCATACAGCGGAAGGAAGTGAATGGAGTCGACGACGGCGGGGGTCATCCACGAGGAGCACGGTGTGGGGTTGAACGGCCTGAGGTGGCATAGTTGAACGGCCTAGGTGCTACGGCGCCGGCTGTAGGTGGTGGACCGCGGTGGCAGTGGGTCGCAGTGGTGTGCGCGGCAAGCTGCAGGTCGATGCTCCCTCCAGCTGCAGGCCGATGCCTCCTTCAGCTGCAGGTAGCGCCCAATCCCCATTGAAGGTGCTGCTACGAGGCCCCCCTGTACGGACGTGGGTTGGTGTGGGCATCCATGGCGCGTGCTGGTGGTTCAGGGTGCGTCGGCCCCGGAGGCGTCCGTGACCAGCCGCGGCGGTGGCCGATGCCATCTCTGGCTCAGTAGACCGCGAGCTTTGGAGGCGAGCTCGTGTGGCTTCAGTGGCAAGGTTGGAGACCAAGAATTAAGATAACAAAGGCATTGGGATAATCCGGAGCTCCATCAAAAATCCGAACATTTTTGGACCTTCCCAACCCTCACTTCCTATTCAAATCATTTGAATTTAAATCAAATGTGTTTGAATTTAAATCTTTTAATCATGGCCTTTTTCTATTTTTTCGGAACAAGCACATTTTTGTGAGTCCGGAAAAATTATCCCGTGTCCAAACTTCTTCCCCTAACCTCTCTTTCTTTTCTTTCTTATCTCTGTTTTTGTTTTTATTTTCTTTAGAGTGAGAGAGAGAAGAGAGCCCAGCAGCCAGGCCGGCCTGCTTCCCCGCAGCCCATTTGGCCCAAGGCCCAGCAGCCCCTATCTAACCCTAGCCCGACCCCCTACTCGATACCTCTCCTTCTCGTTCCCTCTGCCCGCCGCCACACAGGAGAAGAGCTCTTCTCCTCGATCGCCTCCTTCCTCCTGGCGCCTTCCATCGTGCGTCCCACCAGAGCAGCCGGCCTCCCCGCCTCTGGCAACGGCCGCCGCCCGTCGCGCCATCTTCGGCGTCGTCGCCTCGCCATGGCACCGTGCCCGTGCCATCGCTTCTCCGCCTCGCCTGGAGCTCCAAGTCCGCCGGCCACCGGAGCCGCTACCGGTTGCCGCCCCGTCGCCGCTCCATGCTTCGCCGTCCCCTGCGTGTTTCATCACCTCCGACCGCCAGGATCCTCCAGCCAAGCCGCCAAGGCCCTGCTCTGTCGTCCGCCACTCCGTCGACCCCGCCGCTCCCCTTGGCCTCCTGCAGCTGCCTGTTTCCGGCCATCCCCATGGCTCGAGGAGCCCGAGCCTCTATCTGCTCCTCTCGCCCTGAGCCTCCTGCATCCGCCATCTCCAGTCGCTCCCGCCTGCAACTCCTTCTCCACGCCCCGGTCACGAACCTCCAAGACCACCATTGCAACTGTGCATCGCGAGGTTGCTGCACTGGACGCCAAGTACCACGACCATCTCGTTCCGTTTCATCACCGTCAAGGCCGAGAGGACGCCAAGTACCAGGACGACGAGGACCGCCAAGTTCGTCTACTGCCGTCAAGTGAACGACTACCATCATTCCAAGACCCAAACGACTGTGGCGACATGAACATCTACGAACCGTGTTCAGCTATCGTTTCCTACCTAGAAGGACTATCGTGGACGTGCATTTCGCCCCGAAGGACTTGGATGCGACAAGTTCCTCTCCGGACGTGTACAACTACCGTCGCCGTGTATGATTACTTCCCATGATGACCCGTGAACGTCTACTTCGACTACCGTCGCGAGAACAACTACTTCCACTACGTCCCATGGACCACTACTTCCTTCGACGAACTTGATCCGTTCCGAAGATGCACGCTTCAAAGGTATAACCGCCGAGATGACCTTCCGAGAACGAATGTTTGCGATGCATGAGATGCACCCTATGTTGCATCGTGTCCGAGTTGTCATTGCACGTTCCTCCTTGTTCGCCATGCCGTCGACCCGTGGGAACCCGGTAATCGGGATCACCCCACCATCTCTAGCAAGTTCCGCACATCCGCTCACTTGCTTCTTTTGCACCGATATCTCAATGAGCTACCGGAACCGATATGTTGCCGTGGCATCATTTTCGGATTCGTTGCCGTGGCACCCCTTTCTTCCACCACGGTGACAAATGCTTCATGACATGCTTATGTCAATATTTTCTTTAAATTGCATAAGACTTGCATATGTCATCCGCATCATGTTAAGAACATTTAAAATTGTTGTTTGCTTTAAATTGCTAAATGACATGGGGATTTTCCGGAATTGTTGTTTGTGTTTTCGGCCTCATTTAAACTTGCCTAAATAGTTAGTAATGATGCTTCACTTCTTGCCATGTGTAATAACTTTTAATATTGTTGGGTACATAAACGAGAGAGAACTAAATATTTGATGTGGTGTTTCGTCAATATGCAACTCGTTGCATATTGAGCTCCACTTAATTTGTAGTATTGTTTATGCACTTTGCCATGCCATGCCTCATTAAATCGGACATGCATCATACTTGTTTGTGCATCATGCCATGTGTATGTGGTGGTTGTTTACTATATTGTTTGTTTCTTTCCGGGTTGCTTCTCTCGTTAGCTTCGGTTTCGTTCCGGAGTTGTGAGGATTCGTTCGGCTACGTTCGTTTGTCTTCTTCATGGACTCGTTCTTCTTCCTTGCGGGATCTCAGGCAAGATGACCATACCCTCGAAATCACTTCTATCTTTGCTTGCTAGTTGTTCGCTCTATTGCTATGCCGCGCTACCTACCACTTGCTATATCATGCCTCCCATATTGCCATGTCAAGCCTCTAACCCACCTTTCCTAGCAAACCGTTGTTTGGCTATGTTACTGCTTTTGCTCAGCCCCTCTTATAGCGTTGTTAGTTGCAGGTGAAGATGAAGTTTGTTCCTTGTTGGAACATGGATATGTTGGGATATCACAATATCTCTTATCTTAATTAATGCATCTATATACTTGGTAAAGGGTGGAAGGCTCGGCCTTATGCCTGGTGTTTTGTTCCACTCTTGCCGCCCTAGTTTCCGTCATGCCGGTGTTATGTTCCTTGATTTTGCGTTCCTTACGCGGTTGGGTGATTTATGGGACCCCCTTGACAGTTCGCTTTGAATAAAACTCCTCCAGCAAGGCCCAACCTTGATTTTAACATTTGCCACCTAAGCCTTTTCCCTTGGGTTCTGCAGACTCAAGGGTCATCTTATTTTACCCCCCCCCCCCGGGCCAGTGCTCCTCGGAGTGTTGGTCCAAACTAGAGCCACGTGTAGCGCCATCTCGGGGAAACTTGAGGGCTGGTTTTAGTTGTACGTAGTGTTCATCCGGTGTGTCCTGAGAACGAGGTACGTGCGACTCCTATCGGGATTGTCGACACATCGGGCGGCTTTGCTAGTCTTGTTTTACCATTGTCGAAATGACTTGTAAACCGGGATTCCGAGACTGATCGGGTCTTCCCGGGAGAAGGAATATCCTTCGTTGACCGTGAGAGCTTATAATGGGCTAAGTTGGGACACCCCTGCAGGGTATAAACTTTCGAAAGCCGTGCCCGCGGTTATGTGGCAGATGGGAATTTGTTAATGTCCGGTTGTAGAGAACTTGACACTTGACTTAATTAAAATACATCAACCGCGTGTGTAGCCGTGATGGTCTCTTCTCGGCGGAGTCCGGGAAGTGAACACGGTTCTTGTGTTATGGTTGTGCGTAAGTAGTTTCAGGATCACTTCTAGCTTCACGACCGTTGCGTTGCTTCTCTTCTCGCTCTTATTTGCGTATGTTAGTCACCATACATGCTAGTGCTTGCTGCAGCTCCACCTCACTACCCTTTCCTACCCATAAGCTTAAATAGTCTTGATCTCGCGGGTGTGAGATTCCTGAGTCCTCGTGACTCACCAGATACTTCCAAACAGTTGCAGGTGTCGATGATACCAGTGCATGTGACGCAACTGAGCTCAAGTGGGAGTTCGATGAAGACCTTGGTCGTTACTATATTTCGTTTCTGGATGATCAGTAGTGGTGCCCAGTTGGGACGATCGGGGATCTAGCATTTTGGGTTGTCTTCTTTTCATTTGGATTTGTCCGTAGTCGGACTCTGTGTGTACTCTGAATGATGTATGTTTAATTAATGTATTGTGTGAAGTGGCGATTGTAAGCCAACTCTTTATCCCATTCTTGTTCATTACATGGGATTGTGTGAAGATGACCCTTCTTGCGACAAAACCACCATGCGGTTATGCGTCTAAGTCGTGCCTCGACACGTGGGAGATATAGCCGCATCGTGGGTGTTACAGTTTTTTAGCAACTAAATACCGATTTTAAATAGGAATCTCGTTCGTTGTCGGATTTTGCTCTCGGGTCGTGTTGAAATTGCGTTTTTTGCAATTTACTGCCTGAGTTGTTCGACCTGAACTTCTCCCAGTGCTAGGTTGAACTTCCGCCAACATTGCCCAAATGAGGCTTGCTATATATAGTTGGAAAGCTATGGACACCAATATCATGACCCAAGTTAATTTTTTTGGCAAAATGTAAGCGGTTTAAGAGCAGTTTTGAAAATCGTTTTTTCTTCACACAAAAAACGTGAATCGTATTTTCGATCGCATTTCTAAACCGTTTATCGGAATGCGGCAAATAATATGGCGTTGGAAAGCTGCTGCAAACCCGCTCCTTTCACATGTTGAAAGTTTTCTCTAATTCCCTACGGTTAAATAGTAGTTTGGAAAATCATAAAATTTTGCAAACCGAACAACCGAGTTCGTATTTTTTATGTCATTTCTAAACGGCTAATCCAATTGAGGCAAATGATATGGCGTTGGAAAGCTTATGAAAATGTGCTACTTTTTCATGTAGAAAGTTTTTTCTAATTTTTAATGGTTTAATAGTAATTTAGAAAACGGTACAAGTTTCACCGAGTTTGTATTTTCGATCTATTTTTTTAACCGTATATCCGAATACAGCAAATGATATGGCATTGGAAAGCTTGAGGACATGCGAAACTTTTTGGTGTATATTGTTTCTCCCAATTCCTTACTGTTTTAAGTCAATTTTGAAAATGGCTAAAAACGTATTTTCGCTGTAATTTCTACAAACTTTATCGGAATGAGGCAAATAATATACCATTGAAAAGCTAAGGAAAATGCGAAACTTTTTCATGCTGATGGTTTTCTGTGATTCCTAGCCATTTTCAAGTAATTTCGAAAATGGCAAGATCATTCATTCTGCCTTTATCGCGAAACAGATTCTTCGAAAATGCACCACGTGAAGAACCCGAACTTCTCGGCATGTCTACTTGAACTTCACTCTGTTTTCACGTGCTTTTTTTGCTCGTAGATCTCCATCCACTAGTCATAGCTCTCCATCCACTCACCGGAATTGAGCAAGTGATATACCGATGGAAAGCTGCTGTAAACACGCAACTTTCCCGTGTTGATCGTTTTTTCATACTCGCGACAATTTTAGAAGTTTTTCATCTCAAATTCATTCACTATAGTAGTCGAACTTCCTGCTGTTTTCACATTGAACTTCTGTGGCGTATTTTCATTTGTAATTTTGTCATCCATTCGTCGGTGTTACACAAATCATATTCCTTTTGTACAAACCTCTCTCACAATAATTTTTTTTAACTTTCTCTGACCGAGGACTTGAACTTACAACAACAAAAAACTTTTAGCCTTTGTTTTTTTATTTTTTTAATACAAAATGCACACCGTGTAGTACGTGAACTTCTGGCAGTTATTAATCGGAACTTCTCTCGCTTACGTGAAAATATCTGATTTTTTTATGAATATTAATCTAAATTTCTTAATCCTTTTTTATGAATTTTGAAGCGCCCTATTTTAAAACGTTGAACTTCTCGTTATTTTATTTTTGAACTTCTTGTTTTCATTCTTTAATAACGAGGAAAATCTGAGTTTTTTATAATCATCAAACTTCTCCATCTTTTTAATATGGACTTCCTGGTTTATTTCTTAATCTTTTTATGAATTTTGAAGCGCTCTATTTACAAAATTTGAACTTCTTTTTATTTTATTTTTGAACTTCTTGTTTCCATTCTTTAATAACGAGGAAAATCTGAGTTTTCTATAATCATCGAACTTCTCCATCTTTTTAATATGGACTTCCTGGTTTTATTTCTTAATCCTTTTATGAAATGTTGAAGCGCTCTATATTTAAAAGTTGAACTTCTTGCTATTTTATTTTTGAACTTCTCGTTTCCATTCTTTAATAACGAGGAAAATCTAAGTTTTCTATAATCATCGAACTTCTCCATCTTTTTAATATGGACTTCCTGGTTTTATTTCTTAATCTTTATAATTTGAATTATTTTTTCTTTTCGAAATCAAATTGCTCCCAAATAATAAATGAACTTCTTTGTGGATTGAAAGAATTATTTTAAAACGCAAAAATACAAATTTTTTTGTGTTTTTGAACATGGAAATACAAGGTGAACCTCTCTCGCAAGAATTTTTGAACTTCCCGTGGCAGAGCACTTGAACTTATTTCAACTAACCTTTTAAGCTTTTATTTTTCTATACTTTTATTCTCACCTGAAATGCATTCCTTACAGTACTTGAACTTCTCGTTGTTTTCACTATGAACTTCTATCACATTTTTGTGTATACGCTGAATTAAATGTAAATGAATGTCGGACGTTATTTTTTGCCATTTTCAAACATGTAATTGGAGTTCGAATGTCCCGCAATATAAATTATAAACCGTGCACGGAGGAGCACGCGAACTTCTTGCAACAAATCTTTGTTTTTATATAATTGGAACTTTTCTGTTATTTTAATTTCAACTTCTTAGTCATATTCTTAGAAAGGAAATATGTTCTTAAATAAGCATCAAACATTTTATTGTAAATTGAACTTCATAGTTTTATTTTTCTAAGAAACGGTAATAATTTGAGTTTCCCGTATACATCGATCTACTCCCTATTTTAATTTACACTTCGTCATTTTTATTCTTTAGTAACAAGGAAAATTTGAGTTTTTATTATAAATTTCTAACTTGTCTATTTTTGTAATTTGTACCTCTTGGTTTATTTCTTTCACTGACGGCAAAATCCTAGTTTTGTAATAAATATTGAACAGACCCATTATTTAAATTTGAACTTCTAGAGTTTTTTTAGAAATGGTGATAATCCCATTTTTATGATTTTTTGTACTGCTCTATGTTTAAAATTCGAACTTCTTATTTTTTTAATTAGAAACGGTGAAATATCCATTTCAGAGTGCTCTCTTATTTTTTTGTACTATTGTGTTATTTTTGTCTGAACTTCTTATGTTCTTCCCACAAACAGATTAGGATTTTCCATTTTTTATACATCGTACTATTGTGTTACTTTATTTTTGAAATTCTTGTTTCCATTCTGAAATAACGAGGAAAATCATAGTTTCTATAATCATCGAACTTCTCCATCTTTTTACTTTGGACTTCTTGGTTTATTTCTTAGTAGCAGAAAACAAAATCTAGTCTTGTAATAAACATCGAACCACTTTTTGAAAATAGTATGCTTGTTGGCAATATCAATGAACACGTATAGAGGAGAAGCACAATTGATTTAAGGAAACATTTCTGAGGATTTTGTAAAGAGTAAACTACATTCCCTTTTTTTATTAGTTTTTTTGTTTGAGACCAAAGAGAACATTCTTTTTCCTGTTAATATTTTGAAGTGAATTTTATAGACTTAAATTTTGTTTATGCTCTTTTTCAATTTGATTGTCACTTCAAGTTCTAAAAAAATTGCAAATCTCCCATGTTTTCTTTTGCATGTTTAAAATATTTGAACTTGCTGAGATACACATAACACACTTGACCTTCTCGAACACAACATTTTGACCTTCACAAATAGAAATTTAAATCGAAATTTTTGCACAATAGTACAAGACAAACAGAGCAACACCCCACACACACCTAGTTGGAAAAATTAGTGGTCAATACTCAATAGTGGTCAATACACACTGATGTTCACATGTTGTTTTCCCCTTCTTTTAGTATACACATTGAACGGCACAAAAAAATTGGAAGAATTTATCACACCAAGAGAAGAAGGCGCGGCAAGGCTGAGATAGACGTGTACATCAGTACATGTTTACAACTTTAAAAACGCACCTAGTTGGAAAAAGTAGTGGTCAATACTCAATAGAATACGTGATGCCTTCTCCCCCACACATTCCAATATTATCCTCTCACTATTGCTTGTTGCTGCTCTCGGACTGAGATCCGGTAACTTCACTTGATGAAGTCACGTTGCAACTTTAGGCTCTTCATCTCCATCCAAAACAGATCCAATGGTCCATATCACACAAAGGCAAAAGCCCTCAGCACTTAGCAGTTTTGGACGAGTGCAGGCTGAAGAAAAAAGTTCGCGGGAATCTGCTCCGCTCTCCCGCGCCGCGCCGACGTCTCGGACAGGGAGACGGCGCTGCTCCGCCGCATCGGAGAGGAAGAGGAACCACACCACACCGCAACATCTGGGAGAGAGAGCAAGGGACTCGCGCCGGCCGCCGCATCGGAGAGGAGCCGCGCGGCCGCGCCGGCCGCCGCATTGAAGAGGAAAAGGAGCCGCGCGGCCGCACCGTTGCTGGAGGAGAGGGAGGGGCGGGCTGCCGCCGGAGGAGTAGGAAGGCCACGCGTGCCGCCGTCGCCGTCGGACCTCTGCCATCCCACATCCAGTTGAGGTAATGTGTCCCCGATTCATACAGATACACTAAGAGTTAGGTATGTACAGAGCAGTTCATGTACAGCTTCAGTTTGAGTTGCTTGGATGCATAATGGTAGTCAGTTTGGTTACTCATGAT
Organism: Triticum aestivum; assembly: GCF_018294505.1. NCBI lineage: Eukaryota > Viridiplantae > Streptophyta > Magnoliopsida > Poales > Poaceae > Triticum > Triticum aestivum. Next base: position 442,526,835 of record NC_057811.1, on the reverse strand, counting down.
GCATGTACAATACAAATTGCTTGGAACAGTTTGCACGTACACTCGTGATGAAATTTTGTCCTCTGATTTTAGACTTTCATTTGGAATTTCTGAAATTGAGTGCCCTCTATTGTGCTATTTGACAGAATTCAGTGTCGTGCTTCACAATTGACTATTGTGAGATGGCAGAAATTGGTAAGGGAATACCTCAAGTTGGTATGAGATTCAGAAATGTGGATGAGGCTTGGGCATTTTGGGTTGCATATGGGGGTCACACAGGCTTTGATGTGAGAAGGAGATATGCAAACAAAAGCAGACTTGATGGTCAGGTTGGTTCATGTAGATTTGTTTGTTCCAACGAGGGTCATCGAAGAAAAGGGCAAAGTGATCATGCACCAAAGCGTTTTAGAGCTGAAACAAGAACCAATTGCCAAGCTCGTATGTCTTTTCAATTGGATCGAGAGGGCCGGAAATTATGAAGTAACCGAGGTTGTGCTGGAACACAACCACTTGTTGCAATTGCCACAAACTCGCCACTTGATGGTATCCCAAAGAAAGATTTCAGAAAGACAAGCTTTTGAAATTGAAACCGCCGATGATCCCGAATGTCGTTTGTTGCTAGAAAATGCACTTGATTCTCTTTGGCCACAACTAGAGGATAAACTCAATGCATCAGCTACTAGTGCTACGGATGGATGTTCCATTGATCAAGAAAATGTTGATCCAAATGTGCGGCAAGCCAATGACTTTCTTAGTTCTGCAAAACTGAAGAAAAAGGAGGTTTCATCTAAAAATTTAAGGAGAAAGCAAACTTGGTTTGATAAGTTATGCAAGGGGCGAAAGCAACCTAAATCAGCGGCAACAACAAAAAAAGAAGCAAAGGTCAGCTGCAGTATGTATGTACTATCTGTTCTTATTCATTCCTAAACTAACAAAATGATTTTTCATTTACAGTGGCAGCAACAACAACAAAAGAAAAAAGACAGTGTGCAGCCTCAAGTGCAAGTGGAGAATGATGGCACAAACAAAGGAGGGAGTCCCGTAGGAGAAAGTGAGAAGCGTCAAGAATACGATGCAATCGACAGCTTTACCAAGCTTTTGACAACTTCACGAGTTGACGATGATATCTTCATGATGATCTGATCTAGTATCTTCAAAGTTGCTAGGTAGTATTTTGGACAGGGTTAACTACAGTATTTTGGGGATTAACCAGTCTATTTTGGCCTAAGTGTACAAGTGAAATGGCCTGCTTTTGTGTACTTGAATGATTACTCGACATTGGCATTTCTTGCTGTAGCATGTGGATGTTCTATGATGCAGCCTTTCAATGTCAAATGCCACTCTATAATCTGTTTCATGAGTATTGTCAGTCAAAAATATGTATGTGCATGTATGATCTTTTTAGTTCAGCAAAGTGGAAGGTACAGCCAAATGATAACCTTGCTTCATGTATGTTGAAACGGCTATAGACCTATAGTTTATATATTCAGAAATGAAGATTAGATAGTTGGCATGTAATCTGTTTTAACTGAATCCTACGATGAGTCTTCTGTCGCTGCTGGGCTGCAAAACTGACCAAGTGCTGAAGGCTTTTGCCTTTGTGTGATATGGATCATTGGATCTGTTTTGGATGAAGAGCCTAAAGTTGCAACGTGAAGTCACTGGATCTCTCTCTCTCTCCCACACATTACAATATTATCCTCTCAGTGTTGCTATGCTCTCTCTCTCTCTGTCTCTCTACAAAACCTTCAGAAACACTTTTGCATGGATTTATCACTTCAGACTGTTGGTGACTGCCGAAGAAATTCAGTAACCATTAGACGATGAATATTGTCTGTTCTATCCACCAGATCAAGCAGCTGGGGAAGTTCTATGAGAGGTGCGAGGGCAAGTCGAACGCGGTGAATGTTGACCCTCATGTGGCTGACCTGCGGCGACACAGGATTTAACCTTTTTCCCTAGAACAAATTGAACTGAATTTCTTCTTCCTGAACTTGCAAGAAGATGTAACCTTTTTTTTGCCCACATCAGTATGGAAATTAAACAATCTGTAGTAAGGGCAGAACCGAAAAGCTAAACTAATTTTAGTAGTGTTGAACATCTCCCTGGACTGAAAATGGTCCATGCTGAAATCTTGTACTGAACTTGAATTGTCCACTGATTACTAAGGTTTCTGCCAAAGCATACCACCAAACATCCCCCCGTTGTTTTGTTGTTGAACTTTGTTAAAAGCAGTATATAGTTATCCTTTTATACATATTTGCTAACCGAAGCATAGAGAAAGAACAGAGAGTAGCACTGACAGAGATGCACCTACTACTTGTAGCTAGGAGAGATAGAAGGAAAGTCAACAAGAAGAGAGAGACAATGTACAAGAGCAGACGCAATGCCACTGCCATGCGATGAGCGTCTCCTTCTGGCTGCTCGTGCTCATGCTTTGCCCATGTGCGTGGGGCATCAAACTAATCAACCAGCAACATCTCCTCCATATGAACTGGTGGCTCCGGCGAGGTCGAACGGTGCGGGCGTACGAGGTCGAACTGCGCAGAGTGGAGGACCGGGGCATGGCGTAGGTGACGGCCGACCTTGGCGAGGTAGGAGGTGGAACGCTGGGAGGGGAGGAGCTCGGCCGAGACCAGGGGGAGGGCCGGTCTTGATCCAAGAAAAGGTCGTGGTCCAGCGACGGAAGCGCAGGGTTGCAGCCTTGCAGGCAACGACGGCCGTTAGGTGGTTACTGGCGGCGGCGCACCTGGTGGCGGGGAGGTGGTTGGGGCGGAGGGCGGCTGCCGTGGGGGAGGAGGCGCGCCGGCGTTGGAGGAGGAGGGGCGCCGACCGCGGGGGAGGTGGCGCGCGGCGGCGGGGATGGAGGCACGCCGGCCGTGGCGGAGGTGGCGCGCGGCGGCGGGGATGGAGGCGCGCCGGCCGTAGTGGAGGTGGCACGCCAGCCGTAGAGGAAGAGGCGCGCGGCGGCGTGGATGGGGCCGGCGCCGGCGTGGGTGCGTTGGGAGGGGCGCGTGGGAGAGGGAGGCGGGTGGATCCAGAGACGTGGGGGGAGGTGGAGGCTTGGTGCGGGAGTAGGTGGAGGAGATTTTTTTCTTCACCGATTCGAGAGTTCGCCCTCCAAATAGTGCTGTCATATATATATATATATATATATATATATATATATATATATATATATATATATATATATATATATATATTGGAAGGGGAGCCACACAAGAACACACAAACATCAATTGTTAGCCGTGTGCGGCGCCCCCTCCACAGTTTACACCTCCGGTCATATTCTCGCGGTGCTTAGGCGAAGCCCTGCGCGGATCACTTCACCATCACCATCACCACGCCGTCGTGCTGACAGAACTCATCTACTTACTCGACATCTTGCTGGATCAAGAGGACGAGGGACGTCATCGAGCTGAACATGTGCAGAACTCGGAGGTGCCGTACGTTCGGTACTTGATCGGCCGGAGCTAGAAGAAGTTCGACTACATCAACCGCGTTGTCAAACGCTTCCGCTTTCGGTCTACGAGGGTGCGTAGACATACTCTTCCCCTCGTTGCTATGCATCTCCATGGATATATCGTTGCGTGTGCGTAGATTTTTTTTTTGTTTTTCCATGCAACGTTTCTCAACAAGTGCACTGCAATACTTAACTGACTAGGCCTGATATTTCCTTTGTTGTAAACAAAGTATGTCAGTTCCTTCATGCATCCACTACAGTATATTTGACAGCTGCAAAACGCATACTTAGATATGTCAAGAATACTTTCAGTGTTGGACTCACCTTCACCAAGTCACCGTCAACACTTGCCAGTGCATTTTCTAATTCTGATTGGGCAGGTTGTCTTGATGACAGACGCTCAACATGTGGTTTTGCAGTGTTCTTTGGTCCAAATCTGATCTTGTGGTGTGCTAAGAAACAAGCTATTGTGTCCAGGTCCAGCACAGAAGCAGAATACAAAGCACTAGCAAATGCTACCGCAGAAATTATCTGGGTTCAGTCGTTGCTGAAAGAGCTTGGGATACATTGAAAACAAGCCCCATGCTTATGGTGTGACAATCTTGGTGCTACCTATCTTTCTTCTAACCCAATATTTCATGCAAGGATTAAACATATCACAAGATCAAGTTGCAGATGGCTTCACTAAGGCTTGTCTATAAGAAGTTTTGAAGAATTCAAACGTAATCTCAACTTTTCCAAGTTGTGATTATGGGAGGGTGTTAAATGACATGTTAATCAGGTTCCTAGGGGCGCACCGGTTTGACTCAACCGGTCTAGATAGATTGAGGTTGTTAGGGTATATAGTTGTAATCTTTTCATCTCTATCTTATCTCTTTCTTCCTTGATCTCCAAGATGTAATCCCAACCGCATTGTATGCTTATCAGGGATACGCCCCTGCCTATATTAACACGAAACCGTCGCCTCGAGAGAGGTACGATGTTCTCCGCTTCTTCACACATATATACCGTAGAACAATTGTTCTATGGTTTAGGGTTCAAAAAAATAGAGTAGAGGAAAAGTTGGTATGCTGTCCCAGACCCGATGCATTGCACCTCTATTACAAAACTTAAATTCTACTTTTGATCTAGAGGTAGCTTGGTATACTTGTCCTTCATACGGTACAGACCTACTAATGCATATTTTGCTGAGCACAAGACACAAATTCGTGGTGGGATGAGGATTTTATTAATTAACTTAGGTAATGCTCCTCTTATGATTGGGAGTTTGTGTTGTGAGATTCGGAGCATGGAAATTATAGTAGAGAGAGCATATTGGCAGTTGATTGCGGAAGTGTGTTCGGAAGTACCGAGGTTTTCATGACTGCCACCTGAAGGTATTATTTGCATCCCACTCACAGTTTCTCTGCTGAAGAAATCAATTGGCATATCTGGACAATTCTATTGGGAGGGTAAAAATCTTTTGCCGTGGTGTTTGCACCGAGTTTGCAACATAAGAACAGATGCAGTTTACTAGAACATGTATATCAGTGGTGCTCCTTATTGGTCATGGTACCTACTGGATATGGCTAAAGATTTACATTCAATGGGTATTGAATTATTTGGAATAATAATGCACTGGATGAATAATGTGGTTGAAGTACTGATGCACGGCTGGGCACAGAAGCACAATGTCAAATAAGTTTAGTTATATAAGCGTGCAATCCAAGTTGTGCACATATAATATATCATATAATAGTTATTTTATTTTTTTTGAAAATTTTAATTGTCTAAATTATGTATCAGAATAAAATCATCCACCGTGTAATTATTCAGTTCTACTTTTCACCCATGCCCCTCTTTCTCACAGGAAGCGGAGGATGATAACTCGGTAAGTGCAGGATGTTTTTTTTTGAGGGAGTAAGTTTTTAGAAAAGGAGGATGACCCCGGCCTCTGCATCTGGGAGATGCATACGGCCACTTTATTAATTATTCTCGAGGACCTTACAAAGTATTACAAACAATATACCTGAATCCACCATCTTGGCAACATATGCCGCTACTCTTATCCATATAATGAAGGGATGCTAGCTGGGCCACTACCCAAACCACTCACCTAAACCTAACATCAAAAGCCGGAAGCCCCAGCCGAGCCACATACCGGGTCTGGGGCACAATCCGGTCAGACGCACTTTTGTGTCGTCGCCGCCATCTTCCACAGGTCCGTCTTCAGATTATATTGAGTCTTCTACCTTGTGAAGGCCACTTCTGCCATCGACGTCACCATGACGCCAGACAGCTACCTCCTCCTGCGCGAGTCCATCTCCGCGCATCGGACGCCGAGCCTCCACAGCGCCATGCCGCCGAACTCCGCCGCATCAATGAGTGAGATGAAGTACCGCTCCACCACGGCAAGTACAAGGTGAGGAAGGGCGAGGTCGCCGTCAGAGACACGGCCGGAAGATAAGCACCGCAGTCACGAGACATGCCCGGAGCTGCGACGCGGTAGATCAGACGGGCCGCCATCAGGATCCAGACAATCTCGCCATGCACGCCCAGCATCCCCATGCCCAAGTCGGCGCCTTCAAGAAGGTGACGACGCTATGGCGCCGCCGCCGCTTAACCACCGGGGCTAGGGTTTTCACCCGGGCGCAGGGGAAGGGGGGAAGCAGGGGAGGTTTAGCCTCGGCGCCGCCACCAACGAGGGAATGGCGTCCGGGACGCCGTGACCGCCACCGGCGGCCAAGGGTTTCCCCCGGCCAAGCACCCTGCCGCCACCTCCGAACCAGCCACAACGTCAGCAGGCGCGTGCACGCCGGAGATTCAGGCCGGCCGGAGGTCATACATCACGAGCAGATCAGATCGCCTCCGATCTGACGAGGGGAGCCCGGGGCCTCCCCGCGCCATGACCAGTGCCCACCGGGACCTTGCTGCCCGCGCAGCCGAGGGGATCCGGCCTACCTCACCGACGAGCACTCCCCGCCGCCGGAGGAGCGCCGTCCGCACCAGCGAGGCCGCCGCCTCAGATCCGCCGCGAAGAACGCCGCGCCGCCACCGGCCCGCGCGCTCCAGTGACGTGCCGCCCCGGCCAGCAGGCCGCGCCGCCCCGCACACTAGGTGCAGGATGCTGGTGATGAGTTCGACATTGATTTTGGCTTTTGTTGATCTTATCTTTGTTCGGAGTAAATTTCTCAATGATTTTCCTTTTGCAACTCATTTCCAGGAACCTGGGCCTGGAGATGACCCATATAAGGATATATGTGAGAGGTATACGTACAGGTCTACGAACTCATCTCCAAGTAATATTTGAGGTGAGGTATATTATTTTGTCCAGTCCATCGTGCAAGCTTTGTTGTTCGGCGCTCCTGCAACTGTACATTTGGCACGAGTTTTCTCTTGCCTGCATGACGTGGTGATGTTTTGTTGTAAGATTAGACAATATGTTGGAGATGAGGGGGTTTGCCTAATTGGAACCAGAGTAAGAATGAGAAGGAGCTTAAGTAGGGCCACGGCAGGGCAACCTGGAAGCATGGATTTTTACCTGCTATATGTGATAGGAGATGGTCACCGTAAAACAGGGTGCTAAAGACCTACTGAACTATTTGTTATTTCTTTCTAGAAAGGTAACTTTGTAGGTCTAATTTAATTTGTCTATGCTGATAATTTCTTGCTTGTATAGAGGGACCAAGCCAAGTAGGCCATCAACAACCCATTCATGCTTAGGTTAGTTTTGTTTTAGCATTTATTTTCTTAAACTTACATTTCACTAGCATGTGCTTTGTCTTCTCAGGCTACAATTGAACTTGTTCTCAGAGTAACAAGACTTCTCTTATCAGCAATGTATGTATGCTTAGGAGACGACAATTGAATGTTAAGAAAAGCATCTCCCAGAAATTATCAACATCCCGCACAGTTGCTCCCGCAGATCAACATGCTTCCATGTTAAATAGGTTGTATAAGATCTAAAGTTGCTATATCTTGTCCACGTAACATGCTTCTCTGTTAGGAAGTACACGTTATATTGCAAAAATTTAGTGTTGTCACTGTTGCATCTGAAATATATTGAATGATGAGAAGTTATGCATAATATATCCTGTTCAGCGCGGTTACCATGTATATATATATATACTATGGTTACCATTACAACTCTAAACACCCATGGTTACCAATGTATACTATATTGTTCAGCCAGCGTGTGCAGTTTGAGATAATTGCTTTCCTAGCGTGTCTTGTCAAATCTCACTTGCTAATTTGAATATGCATACTACTATGATCGCAGCTATGGGCTAGCTTCATGCTTAGTATTCATAATTGTATCGTTTATAATTTCATGATTGTTTTCTCAGCTTAACTGCAACTCCAAAGACTCTTGGGAATGTACTAAAATTTGGCCTCAAACACATCATTATTCCAAAATGTATTGGGAGTTTAGTTCACAGGCCTACGAGTTTAGCTTCAATAATTGTAGGAAATCTTGTGAAGATGAGAGAGCGGTTCTGGGAAAATTGAAATGCTGCTAATGGAATATATCAACAGGCCTACGAGAACGAAATATTTTAACAAGGCTATGAAGATTGGATTGAGCTGATAGTGGAACCAGGAAATAAGGTAACAAACTTCTGCGATTTTAGCTAAATAAACAAAGCCGACATGGTGTTATTATATTATTCTTTCCCAAGTTTTACACCAGCCACAAATCGGAAGCTTATTGCCAGTTTAAATAATGAGAAGTGTCAAATACCTAATAAACCTGGGTGAGAATCTATCTAGGATTAGTTCCAAACATATTCGCAAAAAGAGCATTAGTTCCAAACATGACTCACTGATTAATAGATTGACTTCATATTATTTTTTTACCCTGAAGCGGCAAGGTTTCTTCCTGCTTTAAATTTTTATTGTCTCAAGAAAATGAAAGAATTATCAAATATGGGGAAAGAAAGTAAAAAGAAGAAAAGGAAAGGAAAAGAAAAGAAGACAAATAAAGGAGAGGACTACTTGTGGCCAATTTCATGGCCTCTCATGGCCATGCCCGCGCCACTTCACTCTTCCCCATCCTGAAGTGCGGCTGCTGCTTTTGGGGATCCGCTCGGAGAGGACTACTTCTGGCCAATTTCTTTCTCCACCAGGTGAGGACTATTCCCCTGGCCGCTTCAGATCCCCACCAGGTGACTTATCTTCTCTTTGCCTGACCAATTTCTTTCTCGTTGTTCTAGTCGATTCAAACAAGATCCTTGACGTTTTTTGAATCAAATAAATGATTGTTTCTTTATTCATTGGCGGCTAGATCGTTTCATGGTTATTTATTCTGAAATTGTAACTTGAATGGACGACTCTGTTGTAGCGGGCCATCTTTGAAGTATAGTTCTGGTCAATTCGCACATGATCAAGTTGATCTGCTGTATGGCGAATTAGTTTATCTCTGTTTCGGTGGCCGGAAATAGTACTATTAAACTATTGATATGTTATTAGGGGAAAGAACAAGGCATGTACTATTTGTTCCCTTTGGATTGGGTGATTTCTCTGAACCTTTACCTCTATGCATTTTCCACAGGTTTACAACACGAGATTCCTGACCAGAAGGGGAACAAGGCGGAGTGGCATGGTGACCAGTTCCAGATGTGCATCTGTTCTCGTGAAACTAAGGACAATAAGGTGAGCTCTAATCGGACCTCATGCAACCGTGACATAGTTTTGATTTTCATGTATAGTGCATGGAAGTGCTCATGATAGAGTGCCAGTTGAGAAGAATCTCAGTGAGGAACCTAGGATACACACAGGAAGAAATTTGTGATAGTATGTATCATGCTTATCCTCTTTCTTTAGAAAAACTCATGATCGTACAGTAGTCTAGGAGATCAAATTTACTGCTGAATTTCTGCTCAAAAATATTACAACTGAATAATATATCAAATTGGCACTAAGAAGTGGTATGATGTGCTCAGATAAGAACCTAACTTCCGTTTCTCAAGTTTTATCAGCTTACAAAAAACTTCCTTTTCTGCAGATCCAGGTAGAACACCACTTCTAGGGGATGCTCTTGTTGATGCCAGGACAGTCTGTTTTGCATTTAGGAATGTTGGGGAGGTTTGTGATGTATTATATGTATCTTGCTACTATCAACAATATTTTCTCAAAATTCTCATAAGCATGTTCCTTGAATATGTAGGAATACTACATCAAGAAGAACGATCGGGTAGAGTTTATCGCAATACTTGGACTATTTGGACTGCTTGTCAGTACAATTCGGATGTATCCTCTACACAGTTCATGATTAATAGCAGACCCACGGAGGAAAATTGTCATAATTCATTGATATTGCCATCTATAGATTTGATCTTGTTATTGCCTAGTTAAAAGATCACTACCTTTTTTCTGGAACAAAAATGTCTTGACAATACTCTCCTGGAACAAATATTCATGTGACCACCTAACCTTACAAAATATCAGATTTTCTACAAATGGTACATGTCAACTTACGGTTATTGCAATCCAGCGGAACCTTTTAATATCTAGATTAGTACAAAGTACAAAGAAGAGCGTAGTTACAATCATCCATGAAGACCAATTTCATATCTGCATTTAGTTTTTTAGAAAAGGAGGATGACCCCCGGCCTCTGCATCTGGACGATGCATACGGCCACTTTATTAATTATTCTCACAAGATCTTACAAAGTCATACAACAGCAAGACTAAAGCCACTTTCTAAGCAACAACTGTCGCTACACCTATCCAATCGATGAAGGGGCGCTGATAGTCTGAGCCTAATACCAAACAAACATCGCAGCCAAACCTAAACATCTAAGACCTGAGGTCCCAACCAGGACGCCTGCCGGGTATGGGGTACCTACCAGTCCGGCGCACTCCTCAACCAGGACGACTGCCGGGTATGAGGCCTCCGCAGCCACCTGCCACCAAACCATCTTCAGAGCTATACTGTTGCATCAACCTTGCACGGTCTAGCTACCGTCGACGCCACCACGACGCCAGACAGCTCCACCGCTCTGCGCTCGTCCATCCCGAGGCGGACACTCTGAAAGATCTGTCGTGCGTAGCACTTGCCGATTAGGCATGACTCAGCGTAGCACCTGTCGGCCAGGCATGACTTGACATCTCTTACCAGACGCATCTGACGCGGTTAGAACGCCGCTCCTCCTGCCAACCTCCACACCATTGCCGCTGCTGGAGCTGACACACGAAGCCCTTCACCCATAGCAACTCCCCCGAACGCCCAAGCCTCCCAAGACGGTGCCTCCATGGAGGTTACGACGCAAAGGGCACCGCCGCCGTCCAATCCAAGACGGATTTTGGACTTTCGTCCGGGAACGGGACGGAGGTGGATAGGAGGGACCTCGACTTCGCCATCAAGATGGGTAACGACGTCAAAGCCGTCGCCGATGCCGGGCCAAGCTAGCCGGCCAAAGTTTCCTCCGGTCCTCTTCCTGTACCACCAATCTCCATCTGCTTTGGATCTGGCAGCAGCCAAGACCCGAAAACTCCAGAGAGGGGAGCACCATAAGGCTCAACACCTCCGGCGTAGATCCATCTAGGCGCCGGATCAAAGAAGACCCGACCTGGTCAGCGACGAAAGCCACCATCCTGCGCCGGCCGGCGGCGATCAGGCACCAGATCCAGAAGGATCGAACCCGAGACCGACGGCGCACGCGACCACCAGATCCAGCGGCCGCACCACGCCGCGAGCACGAACCCCAACCGCCGGCGCGCTGCGCACGTCGCGGCCAGGATCCATCTGCAGCGCCGCCGCACCCCGCAAAAGTACGGCGCCTCCTCTCGAACGGCCGTCCCGCGCCAGCCCATTCGGGGGAAGGAGAAGGGAGCCCCGCCGCCGCCCCTGCCGGCCTGGCTTCGCCCGGCGGCGCTGCTGGCGGCGGCGAGGATGGAGGAGATGCGGGGGAGTCCGGGCGCCGGCGGCTAGGGTTTCCCCCTGGTCGCCCGCGGGGGCGACCCGAGGGGTACCAATCCGCAAAATGATTTAGTACAAACAAAAGTTTGGTTACCACATAAAGCTCCCTAAAACAGGGGATAAAAGATTAAGGTGTCTTACTATTGGAGATGTCATGAAAATACAGAGTTCGTGCCACCCGCCTTCTAAAAATGATGTGCTATATGTACATATAAGCTACCTATGTAGGTCCAGTTTGGACTGTATTCATGTAGACCGACCAGATTTCCAGTCTATTGCCTTGTTGTGTTGTATAGCATTGCCATGTTTAATTCCAGAGATACGAAGTACGCGACATGCTTCTATCCTATTTAGCCGGGTATCCTGTGTGGACATCATATGCTAATATGTACATCATGTCATTATGAAAAAATTAATTTGTCCCACTGTTAAATTTGATACACCTGTACATGATGTCATATTTATCTTTTGGTGCTGGTCTTGACAAAATTTAATTTGTTCCACTCTTAAATTTGATACACTAGTCTTCCAAATTATCCATTAAATCACTTGTTAGCAGGGCCAAATTATAGAAGCTGAACCAGTTGTTCCAAATTATCCAGTCCAAATGCTATACAGCACAGGGACACTGTTCCAATCTTAGAAGCTTCTACACAGTATTTGGTTTTCGTACTACTTGGTTGATGAAATGATTTCCTTATAAGCTAGGATAAGGCGTTTGTAGTTGGTATTTGTACTACAAGCTCAATAATTTTTCGGTTCATCTCATCTCTGGTTATTTTTTTTCGGTTTGTTGTATGCTCACCGGCGTTCTATTTCGAGTTATCGATTGGGTGTTGGGTATGGGTGTTTGCAGGTGGGGCCTGCTTTATCCCCGGGTCTGATGTCAGTGGACATGCAGCGCTCTTGTGTGGATTTGAGCGTCGTGGCATGTGGTGGCTCTCTGTCAGATGCATCAACAGCTGGTGTTGTCATCAGGTATTGATTGCACCCAGGCAATAGCGGCATGCCTCCATTCGGGAGTTTGGGTGCCTCTGTTTGGGTTGTGCATTCCTTTCCTTTTTCTTTTGGTCCTCTTTTTTCCTTCTTATTGTGGTCTATTCATTGATTCAGTGTTGTTCTTCACAAAGAAAAGGCCCACTGCCCAGATCCTTTGGCATTTGAAATGAGTTTGATAGTTAGAAGAGTTTCTTTGGTTGTAGTAGTTTGATCTTTGCTTTGCGATTAGGAGCAGAGCAGCGTCACCATTATTCACCACTATTCTCCGATTGCTTGTGCCATTCGTTTCCTGCATTTTAAAATGATGATAATCTTTCTCATTTACTTCCAAGCCTAAATATTTATCATCCATACATGATTCTGTATCTATAGGTTTGGTCGTGCCGTTAACTGCGTATCTTGACGACATTGACGCTGAAATTATCGACCCTCCAAAGAATGAGATGTTCGATGTCGCAGAACTCATCGGTGATGTTATCGAGCATTCACGGAAACGAAATGTCATAGTTTCTACCAATGTGCGTGAGCTATTGGAATGCCCTGTGTGTTTGGTTCACATGTATCCTCCAATTCATCAGGTATGCCTTCTTGCCGAACTAATCACATTTAACAATAGCCTCTCGGTTGCATCATACTAGCCTTATTCTAGGATTGTACCTTTCTTTGTGTATGCCGATATATTTTCTACTGAAATACTGCCGTGTGATGTGTTACAGAAGAATTGCTGGTACAATGTTTTGTAGCCAATCAACAGCAATGACAATGGATTGTTTCCTGTAAACTTGTTATCGACCACAGTCCATAAATCTCGCAATATGTGCAGTTTTCAGCTAAACATTGCATGAGCTTGTCCGTGGAAGTCAACATTGATGACTGTAACGATATGCGCATCTCTGATATGTTGGCTAGGCCACGGGCATTCTGCTCCCGTAACAGTATCCCAAGCTTCTCTTCTGACTGGTAGTTTGGATTGAGAAACACAAGTCAGTACAAATGCAGTTTTTGATCTGATCTTCGTGATTGTTATATTACTATGCTTTGGTACTTCATCAGTGTGTGGTTTGCGTACTCCTGCAGACCTGTTTTGGAGTAGCTTGCTCACAGCATGGGGGCGATGGCATATTTACTCGTTTTGGTAGCGGTGATGGCCTGAGATGGTTTGGTGTCAATGTTCCTTTGAAGGGAAGCCAATCAACTTGCTGACATTCAGTTTGCTTTGTACCTGTTATGTTAGACACACAAGTAGAAAAAACCATGCGTGTGATCTTTGGTTGATGCAAACAGTTTGAACTTACAGATTGCAGCACTCTCCTATGTTGGAAGATGGTACAAGAAATGTGCATGCCGCACTAAGCTATTTGCATGAAGCACTATTATTAGTACTTACAAAAGCTGGCAATTAAAAGGTGTCCACCTCCTGTGATGGATATTTTCGCTGTTGAACTTATCCTAATTGGATGTTAGAATATACTCCCTCCGTCCGAAAATACTTCATGTTAAACAAACCAAGATCCAGCTTGGCATTACTTTGTGCTCATTTGGGAATTGCAAAAAGTGGCAGGCGTAATTGATTTGCTTGAGGAATAAAGCAGTATTCAAAAGTATCCATAGTCCGTTTTAAAATATTGCATTGAGACTCAAAACGGCCAATGCATGTATGATGGAAAAAGTTAAATCGATTATATTTGTAAACTTTTGCAGGATCAATATGGCTCAACAGCTGGAGCACAGTTGCAAACACTTCCAATGTGAACTGACTGCATTTATTATGCAAAGAGAAAACTGTAAGAATGACAACAACATACCTACCTTCCCATAATAATTCCCAAGAATGTCTCCAGCAAGTCGTTGTACCACAATAAACGAAGCCTGATGATACGACTGTCCCATGCTGAGCCATCACCGCTATTATCCGGCTCCGAAAACTTGTAACAGTCTGTCATGCGAAAGCCAAAAGAAAATAGGGCTTTCAAAGCTGCTTCTGTAGGTCCAACTTATATTCACACATTCTGACAATACAAATGCTTGGTCTTTGATGTTCACCAAGTATGACTGTATATCATGAATATCTCCAGCAGAGTGCAACCAGCATGCTTTAAGCACGTCATCCTTATCTAGATTATACTGGGAGGCAATAACTTCTGCCAAACATGTGATTATGAACAAATAATAGCAAGATATTCAGGGACAAAACAAACTTACAATAGGAGTTCAACTTTTCTTCCTGAATACTTAGTGTGAAAATAATAATTTTCCACCCAGATTCTTTAAAGCTCATCACCAATCGTGAATAGCAGTCTCATTCAAAACTACAAGCATGAAACGATATTGCCAAGACAAAAGAAAGACAGCTTAAACAATTCCCAGTGTAAGCTAATGTTTAAGAATGCAATGTATGAGCATCACAGATTCACAGGTATAACATTTCACAAAAGGACTTGTACCAGTAAGAGCTTGTGCAGTTTTTCCCAATGAATTATACTAGACAGTACTCAATGCAATGTGGGAACAGGTAGAAAGTTGACTGACTTGTATATATGCCGCAGGGTGATTCATAGCCATCGCTCTTTCTCAAGATATAAATGCGGTTCCCAACAGCTACAGCAACATACTCCGCATTCCGCGAGACGAACAAGGATGCTGCATTTTCCCTCTTCCTCCGCTTACTCCCCCCAAGAGTGTTGTACCTGCTCCACCTCTCCCTGAGCTTACTTACGCCTTCCAAGAAGGTAGTAGCACGTGGAAGCTAATTGTTAGGAGCCTTTACTGGATGGATATTTGGAGGATTTGAAACTGATTCGAGGGCAGGGGTAAAAGATCCAACCTTGGAAGGAGAGATACGAGAGGACGCCTCCTCCTTCACCTGAACTGCCGCCGCTCGCTCGAGCGGTTTCGTCTCTTTCCTGTGGTTGCAAGAATTACATAACGGCAAAGATAACAGCGAATGCCACCGAGGTAAATGCAAAATCTGGATGAATGGACGGGTTCGACTTCCACACTCACACAAGGGATTTCGTGGGATCCAGTCGCGTGGCGGCCGATCTCGTACAGTGCGTCGACTTCCGCCCCCATCTCTCCGGCGCCGCCCGAGATCTCCGAGTTGGGAGTTCGAGCAGAGGAGCAGGTTTCTTCCTCTGGAGATTTGATGGTTTCCCCTAACTTGGTTAGCCTTCGATCTTTTCAATCAAATTTCACCTCACGAGCCTAAGGTTTAGACAGAACGATCATTGGTAAACTGAGATTTGAAGAAGGAGAAAGAGTTGGGCTTTGTCCGGTTGTTGGGGATCCAATCCCCTACTGGATTCAATCCACCCAGGGTTTGGGTGATCCCCACCCCGTCACCAATCCCCACTAATCCTTTCCTCCTGCATAATCCCTGCCTACGTATAATTGTCTGCATAATCTCTTGGCAGACGAGCTGGAAGCATCTAGAATAGAAATTAAGAGGGACAAGGAGAGGGGAAAGAAGAGGGCAAAAATCTTACTCGTGGCAAGATAATTTTTGGGAGGAGCGGACGCCGGTGATGGGGGTCGCTGCGGGCGCCGCCGTGCTCGCACCGCTGCACCTCGAGATCCCCTTCGAGCTCGCGCCGGGATGGAATAAGAGGGTCGCGCCGAGGATCTGCTGCTGGGGAGGGGGGTAGGTAGAAGGCAGCAGCCAGCCGGTCTTCAATGGAGGATTGAGTTCGTCTCTCCGGCGGCTTCCCAGTCCACCTCTGGGTCGTATCCGAGCTCGCGCCGACAAGGAGGGAGAGAGGGGGAGCACGCCGCCGCCGTATCCTCCGGGCCGTTGCGCCGGGATCGCGAGAGAGGGTCGTGTCGGGGCCTGGTTTTTTTTTCCGAGATCGGGTCGGGGCCCGTATAGTCCCTTTACTGTCCCGACTTGGGCTTCCTTTCGGCCCATATAGACTCACAGTCCCGACCGAGGCCCACTGCTCGTGCTCTCTCTTTTATCAGTCCCAGTTCATCGCGATTCTTCTTGGTTTAAAAAAAGAATCTCATCGCGATCTCCGTCCAACTCCTCCCCCAAATCACTCTCGCCGGAGTGCTCCGCCGTGTAATCTAGTTTTCCCCCTCCCGATCTCTCGTCTGATTCGAGGGCGCGGAGGGGAGGATTGCTTCGATGCACCGGCGTCGGCGCGAGCGGTCGGGCAGGCGGTGGCCGGAGCTTTGCGCCGACGGCCGCCTGAGATGGGGAGGAAGATGGAGGCGAGGCGTCAGCGTCTGCCCCTTCTTTTCTTCCCGCGAGGTGCAGCAGCGATGGCCGGAAGGGGGTGGGTGGAGCGGGAGGACGGCGGCCAGTCGGGTAAGACAGAACTCCGGCCACCTGATGAGTCTTTTTAGTCCCACATCGCGACTTCACGTTGATTCCCACCGCCTTATTTAGCTCGGCAGCAGCAGAGTCATCACGAAGTAGCAGTAGAAGGGAAGTAGAGTGCTTAGGACTAGGAGCATAGGTTAGGGATGTGCATAGGGTTAGCAGG
>NC_057811.1:442485586-442509473 GCF_018294505.1 Triticum aestivum | reverse complement strand
AGGGAGGGGGGTGGAGGCGGCCTGGGCAGGAAGGGGGAGAGGAGGCGGGCCCGGGGCGGCGTGGGAGGAGGCCCGGGCAGGGAGGGGGGAGGAGGCAGGCCCGGGCGTGGGGGTGAGGAGGCTCGGGGAGGAGGGGGTGAGGAGGCGGGCCCAGGCGTGGGCCCGGGAAGGCAGGGAGGGCGACGGTGAGGAGGAGGAGATCCTGGTTTTGTAACCAGTTTATTCTGGTTAAAAAGTCGCGTGTGTCTGATTACTAGGCCTTTTGTACTTTTTTTATCCTTGTTGGTGGATGTAACACCCCAGTGTCATGCTACAGTAATCACTTGTTAATGGTGCCATGTCATCAGATTACTGTTGCTAATCTTCACTTGATCCAAATCACCATTCAAATTCAAATTCAATCTAAAGTCAAAAATTCTTTTTGTCAGACATGAAATCTAAAATGTTCATCTTGTGGCAAATAATCATTTGTTAATATTGGTGGTGGACCAACATTTTTGCAAGGTGTTTAAATGGCCTAAACCAATTAAAGCAGTGGCTAAAACAATAGATTAAATAGCTTTTTAATTTATAAAAATTGCTACCTTTTTCACAAAGCCTCACAATCTTTTTGTGGCAATGCAAAATAATTCTTTGGAATTGTTTTAGCCAGTGGCATAATTTTTGCAAAGTCATTAGTGGCTAAAAGAAAAATGCAAAAGCTGCTGGAAAAAGAAAAACAAAAAAAAGGAGAAAGAAAGGGGGGGGAGAGAGAGAGAGCAACCCCCCTCCCTAGACCGAACCCACCTGGGCCGGCCCACCTAACCCACCCGAGCCAGCCCAGTTGCCCCCTCGCAGCGGTCTGTCTTCCCCCCCGCCCTGTTCCTAGGTCTCAGACCGCAACAGGGGCGTCGCCGCCGAACCACCTCGCCGGCCACGCCGCTACAGGCGCCGCGGGGAGGATAAGGACGCCAGTGACGACCCCCCTGCCTCCTCCGAGAGATCTTTCCCCCTTCCACACGAGCTGCTGCTTGCCCTCTCCGCCTCTCCCATTCCCCACCGCATCCGAGCGCTGCTGTGGCCCTGCCGCCGTAACGCACGCGGTCCCCGACACCGCCTCGCCTCTCCTCCACGCCAAGAAGGACCGCCTCGACCTCCTCTTCCTCCCCGACGAATCACCCGAGCAGGAGCACCTCTGCATCATCCCCTACGTTGTCGTCTTCCTCCTCTTCTCCGACGAGCTTCGCCGTCGATTCCGCCGCACCGAGCCCTCCTCGAGCATGCTTGAGCACATCTGCAGGAGCACTGTGAGCCTGCGCTTCTTTCCCCTCTCTCTCCCGAGCTTTTCCGACGCCCATAGCCCCGTTCCCGTAGCTCGCCCGAAGAACCTCGCCGCCGACGAGCTCGGCGCCGTGGCCATGGTCGCCTTCACATGCGGCCGAGCGCCGCATCGTGCTCCTGGGGTTCCTAGTGGCCCAACGCGCGCGTCTGCTGCTCTCGCCGTGCCCCGCAGCCCCTTGTTCGCCGCTCACCGAAAACCCACCACCACCTGACTCGCCGCCGGCGATGTTCCCGGCCGTCCCCGGCCACGCCACCACCTCCATTCGACGCGGTGTGGACTGGCCGTTCGAACGGGCCAAACCACAGCCCCGGGGATGCCCTGTGGGCGAAACCCGAAGCTCACCCGCGCCTCGCCGCCGCATTGGAGCTCGCCGGAGCCCCTCTCCGGTGCCCTGCCGACGTGGCCGGCCGGGCCCCACCCCTGGCTCACTACCAGTGGGCCCCACGGGCCCTAGTTGACTGGGTTGACCCAGTCAACTACTGACTGGGCAGCCCAGTGCCACTGACATGCAGGCCCCACCGCTTAATTAAGCTAATTAAAATGTTTTATAATTAAAAATAATTAGTTAAGCTAAATAGTCACTGACATGTGGGCCCAGCTGCTAATTAGCCATGTTTAATTAAAATAACCCACTGTCAGTCCACTGTCGATGACAGGTGGGACCCACTGGTCAGTTTGACCTGGTCAGCCGTCCTATTGACCGCTGATGTCACAATGACGTCATGCTGATGCAATATTCCTTTTCTGTTAATATTAATAATTCCAAAAAATACCTTAACCTTTAGAAATTCATAGTAAATAAACCGTAGCTCAGATGAAAATACTTTGTACATGAAAGTTGCTCAGAACGACGAGACGAATCCGGATACGCAGCCCGTTCGTCCGCCACACATCCCTAACATAGCAAACTCGTAACTTTTCCCCTCCGATTCATCTGTCCGAAAACGCGAAACACCGGGAATACTTTTCCGGATGTTTTCCCCCTTCGCCGGTACCACCTCCTACCACGTTAGGGCACACCTAGCACCGCACATTGTCATGTCTTCCATCGTCATGCTTATGTTTGCATTATATTCATTGTTTCTACCCCCTCTTCTCTCCGGTAGACTATGAGACCGACGTCGCTGCTGGTGCCCCGAACGACTACGCTGTTGACGACCCCTACTTGCCAGAGCAACCAGGCAAGCCCCCCCCTTGATCACCAGATATCGCCTATTTACAGCTTGCATTAGAGTAGTGTAGCATGTTACTGCTTTCGGTTAATCCTATTCTGCTGCATAGCCTGTCATTGTTGCTACAGTTGGTTACCCTTACCTGCTATCCTACTGCTTAGTATAGGATGCTAGTGTTCCATCAGTGGCCCTACACTCTTGTACGTCTGCCATGCTATAATACTGGGCCGTGATCACTTCGGGAGGTGATCACGGGTATATACTATATACTTTATATACATGACACATGTGGTGACTAAAGTCGGGTCAGCTCGTTGAGTACCCGCAAGTGATTCTGATGAGGGGGCTGAAAGGACAGGTGGCTCCATCCCGATAGAGGTGGGCCTGGGTTCCTGACGACTGTTACTTTGTGGCGGAGCGACAGGGCAGGTTGAGACCACCTAGGAGAGAGGTGGGCCTGGCCCTGGTCGGCGTTCGCGGATACTTAACACGCTTAACGAGATCTTGGTATTTGATCTGAGTCTGGCCATTTGGTCTATACGCACTAACCAACTACGTGGGAACAGTTATGGGCACTCGGCGTCGTGGTATCAGCCGAAGCTCTTTTTGACGTCAGCGACTGAGTGGCGCGCGCCGCATTGGACCGTAAGCTCGCGCTTGTATTAAGGGGGCTAGGTCTGCTTCCGGCCGCGTACGCAACGTGCAGGTGTGCAATGGGCGATGGGCCCAGACCCCTGCACGCATAGGATTTAGACCGGCGTGCTGACCTCTCTGTTGAGCCTAGGTGGGGCTGCGACGTGTTGATCTTCCGAGGCCGGGCATGACCCAGGAAAGTGTGTCCGGCCAAATGGGATCGAGCGTGTTGGAAAATGTGGTGCACCCCTGCTGGGAAGTTTATCTATTCGAATAGCCGTGTCCCTCGGTAAAAGGACGACCCGGAGTTGTACCTTCACCTTATGACAACTAGAACCGGATACTTAATAAAACACACCCTTCCAAATGCCAGATATGTTGGGGAACGTAGTAATTTCAAAAAAATTCCTACGCACACGCAAGATCATGGTGATGCATAGCAACGAGAGGGGAGAGTGTTGTCCACGTACCCTCGTAGACCAAAAGCGGAAGCGTTAGCACAACGCGGTTGATGTAGTCGTACATCTTCACGATCCGACCGATCAAGTACCGAACACACGGCACCTCCGAGTTCAGCACACGTTCAGCCCGATGACGTCCCTCGAACTCCGATCCAGCCGAGTGTTGAGGGAGAGTTTCGTCAGCACGACGGTGTGGTGACGATGATGATGTTCTACTGACGCAGGGCTTCGCCTAAGCACCGCTACAGTATTATCGAGGTGGACTATGGTGGAGGGGGGCACCGCACACGGCTAAAAGGTCAAACGATCAATTGTTGTGTCTATGGGGTGCCCCCTGCCCTCGTATATAAAGGAGCAAGGGGGAGGCGGCCGGCCAAGGAGGAGGGCGCGCCAAGGGGGGAGTCCTACTCCCACCGGGAGTAGGACTCCTCCTTTCCTTGTTGGAGTAGGAGAGAAGGAAAGAGGGGGAGAGGGAGAAGGAAAAGGGGGCTGCACCCCTTGTCCAATTCGGACCAGAGGGGGGGTGCGCGCCTCCTTCCTTTTGGCCTCTCTCCTCTATTCCCGTATGGCCCAATAAGGCCCAATACTTCTCCCCGGCGAATTCCCGTAACTCTCTGGTACTCCGATAAATACCCGAACCACTCGGAACCTTTCCGAAGTCCGAATATAGTCGTTCAATATATCGATCTTTATGTCTCGGCCATTTCGAGACTCCTCGTCATGTCCCCGATCTCATCCGGGACTCCGAACTACCTTCGGTACATAAAAACACATAAACTCATAATATAACCGTCATCGAACTTTAAGCGTGCGGACCCTACGGGTTCGAGAACTATGTAGACATGACCGAGACACGTCTCCAGTCAATAACTAATAGCGGAACCTGGATGCTCATATTGGCTCCCACATATTCTATGAAGATCTTTATTGGTCAGACCGCATAACAACATACATTGTTCCCTTTTTCATCGGTATGTTACTTGCCCGAGATTCGATCGTCGGTATCTCAATACCTAGTTCAATCTCGTTACCGGCAAGTCTCTTTACTCGTTCCGTAATACATCATCCCGCAACTAACTCATTAGTTACAATGCTTGCAAGGCTTATAGTGATGTGCATTGCTGAGAGGGCCCAGAGATACCTCTCCGACAATCGGAGTGACAAATCCTAATCTCGAAATACGCCAACCCAACAAGTACCTTCGGAGACACCTGTAGAGCACCTTTATAATCACCCAGTTACGTTGTGACGTTTGGTAGCACACAAAGAGTTCCTCTGGTAAACGGGAGTTGCATCATCTCATAGTCATAGGAACATGTATAAGTCATGAAGAAAGCAATAGCAACATACTAAACGATCGAGTGCTAAGCTAACGGAATGGGTCAAGTCAATCACATCATTCTCCTAATGATGTGATCCCGTTAATCAAATGACAACTCATGGCTATGGCTAGGAAACATAACCATCTTTGATCAACGAGCTAGTCAAGTAGAGGCATACTAGTGACACTCTGTTTGTTTATGTATTCACACAAGTATTATGTTTCCGGTTAATACAATTCTAGCATGAATAATAAACATTTATCATGATATAAGGAAAATAAATAATAAATTTATTATTGCCTCTAAGGCATATTTCCTTCAGTCTCCCACTTGCACTAGAGTCAATAATCTAGATCACATCGCCATGTGATTTAACATCAATAGTTCACATCACCATGTGATTAACACCCATAGTTCACATCGTCATGTGACCAACTCCCAAAGGGTTTACTAGAGTCAATAATCTAGTTCACATCGCTATGTGATTAACACCCAAAGAGTACTAAGGTGTGATCATGTTTTGCTTGTGAGATAATTTTAGTCAATGGGTCTGTCACATTCAGATCCGTAAGTATTTTGCAAATTTCTATGTCTACAATGCTCTGCACGGAGCTACTCTAGCTAATTGCTCCCACTTTCAATATGTATCCAGATTGAGACTTAGAGTCATCTGGATCAGTGTCAAAATTTGCATCGACGTAACCCTTTACGACGAACCCTTTTTCTCACCTCCATAATCGAGAAACATATCCTTATTCCACTAAGGATAATTTTGACCGCTGTCCAGTGATCTACTCCTAGATCACTATTGTACTCCCTTGCCAAAATCAGTGTAGGGTATACAATAGATCTGGTACACAGCATGGTATACTTCATAGAACCTATGGCCAAGGCATAGGGAATGACTTTCATTCTCTTTCTATCTTCTGCCGTGGTCGGGCTTTGAGTCTTACTCAATTTCACACCTTGTAACAAAGGCAAGAAACTCTTTCTTTGACTGTTCCATTTTGAACCACTTCAAAATCTTGTTAGGGTATGTACTCATTGAAAAAACTTATCAAGCGTCTTGATCTATCTCTATAGATCTTGATGCTCAATATGTAAGCAGCTTCACCGAGGTCTTTCTTTGAAAAACTCCTTTCAAACACTCCTTTATGCTTTGCAGAATAATTCTACATTATTTCCGATCAACAATATGTCATTCACATATACTTATCAGAGATGTTGTAGTGCTCCCACTCACTTTCTTGTAAATACAGGCTTCACCGCAAGTCTGTATAAAACTATATCCTTTGATCAACTTATCAAAGCGTATATTCCAACTCCGAGATGCTTGCACCAGTCCGTAGATGGATCGCTGGAGCTTGCATATTTTGTTAGCACCTTTAGGATTGACAAAACCTTCTGGTTGCATCATATACAACTCTTCTTTAATAAATACATTAAGGAATGCAGTTTTGTTTATCCATTTGTCAGATTTCATAAAATGCGGCAATTGCTAACATGATTCGGACAGACTTAAGCATAGATACGAGTGAGAAACTCTCATCGTAGTCAACACCTTAAATTTTGTCAAAAACCTTTTTTCGACAAGTCTAGCTTTGTAGATAGTAACACTACTATCAGCGTCCGTCTTCCTCTTGAAGATCCATTTATTTTCTATGGCTTGCCGATCATCGGGCAAGTCAACCAAAGTCCACACTTTGTTCTCATACATGGATCCCATCTCAGATTTCATGGCCTCAAGCCATTTTGCGGAATCTGGGCTCACCATCGCTTCTTCATAGTTCGTAGGTTCGTCATGGTCTAGTAACATAACCTCCAGAACAGGATTAGCGTACCACTCTGGTGCGGATCTTACTCTGGTTGATACGAGGTTCAGTAATAACTTGATCTGAAGTTCCATGATCATCATCATTAACTTCCTCACTAATTGGTATAGGCGTTACAGAAACTGGTTTCTGCGATGAACTACTTTCCAATAAGGGAGCAGGTACAATTACCTCATCAAGTTCTACTTTCCTCCCACTCACTTCTTTCGAGAGAAACTCCTTCTCTAGAAAGGATCCATTCTTAGCAACGAATGTCTTGCCTTCGGATCTGTGATAGAAGGTGTACCCAACTGTCTCCTTTGGGTATCCTATGAAGACACATTTCTTCGATTTGGGTTTGAGCTTATCAGGATGAAACTTTTTCACATAAGCATCGCAACCCCAAACTTGAAGAAACGACAACTTTGGTTTCTTGCCAAACCACAGTTCATAAGATGTCGTCTCAACGGATTTAGATGGTACCCTATTTAACGTGAATGCAGCTGTCTCTAATGCATAACCCCAAAACGATAGTGGTAGATTGGTAAGAGACATCATATATCGCACCATATCTAATAAAGTATGGTTACGATGTTCGAACACACCATTACACTGTGGTGTTCCAGGTGGCGTGAGTAGTGAAACTATTTCACATTGTTTTAACTGAAGGCCAAACTCGTAACCCAAATACTCTTCTCCACGATCAGATCGTAGAAACTTTATTTTCTTGTTACGATGATTTTCCACTTCACTCTGAAATTATATGAACTTTTCAAATGTTTCAGACTTCTGTTTCATTAAGTAGATATACCCATATCTGCTCAAATCATCTGTGAAGGTCAAAAAATAATGATACCTGCTACGAACCTCAATATTCATCGGACCACATACATCTGTATGTATGATTTCCCATGAGGCACGGTTCGCAAGCATCAAGTGATTCATAATCAAGTGATTCCAAAATCCCATCAGTATGGAGTTTCTTCATGCGCTTTACACCAATATGACCTAAACGGCAGTGCCACAAATAAGTTGCACTATCATTATTAACTTTGCATCTTTTGGCTTCATTATTATGAATATGTGTATCACTACGATCGAGATCCAACAAACCATTTTATTGGGTGTATGACCATAGAAGGTTTTATTCATGTAAACAGAACAACAATTATTCTCTAATTTAAATGAATTACCGTATTGCAACAAACATGATCAAATCATATTCATGCTCAACGCAAACACCAAATAACACTTATGTCGTGGAATTGTCACGGCAGATGTCCTCGAGCTAGGACTTAGTCGTGGAGCCATCGCAACTAGGAAGCTTGAAGGGGTTAATGCGGGACAAGGAACACGAGGGTTTATACTGGTTCGGCCCCTTACGGTGAAGGTAAAAGCCTACGTCCAGTTGAGGTGGTATTGATTAGGGTTACGATCACCAGGGAGCTAAACTGCTATGCCCGGCTTTCGATGAGATTGTTCTTGTCCCCAAACCGCTGCCGGGTCGTCCCTTTATATAGGGAGGCTGACGCCCAGCAGCCCTCAGAGTCCCGGCCGGCTCATAAGAGTGTCCGGCTCGGACTCTCAACTATACTTGCCTTACACTACAAGCTCTACCATAATAATGATTGTAACTCTGGGCCTTAAGTCATATCCGGGTCTTAAGCCCATCTCTGGCCCATCGTCTTCAGGCTTGGCCCCAGGCTTCTGGTAATGACCATTAGAGTAACCCGGCCCCTCCTGGCGGGTGACTCTAAGGTCTATATCCTCAACATTAGGCCCCAGATTGATTTGAGCCGGCTCATGTCAATCTTCAATTCTTTCGACAGAAAAAATCTCCGGCTTACCATTTATGTGAAGGCCATAACCCGGCGTGACGCCATCCTCTGGACTCCGGATATCCGCCGTGACGTCATCTTCCATTAAGCCCGTTTTTTACTCCGCCAGATCCGCAACGGATCTTTGCTTTTACTATCATCCCGAAAATCGAGGCGTTGTGGGGGGAGATATCCACGCCACGGTCTCCTTGATTCTCGCGCCCACTTTACGAGTTCGCCTTATAAATAGGCCGGCCCGACGGGCTTCTCTGCCACCCTTCTTCCTCCTCGCGCCACTGCCTCTCTGCCTGAGCTCGCACTCCGCCGCCGTCATCTCGCCTCCGGTCTTCTTCAACCTTGGCCGCTGCATCACCCTGACTCGGACCAGACAAACGGCGGCGACCCCCGCACCTTTTCAGCTCCGGTAAGTCCTGCTTGACCTGTAGAGTAGATCTGCCGTAGGATTTGCCCACGTTCTTCGTGTTCGTCGCCATTGTCCGCAAGCTTCGGTAGTTCTCATAGTTACTGCCCTTGTTTGATCTTAGATCTGCATAGAATTAGTGCGGTGGCTGTTTGGCACTTATTTCAAATGCCAGTAGGTCTCTTTCCACTGCATAACGGCTTCATTCGAGCTCAAGAACATCCGCTCGTCTGTTTCTAGGTCTAGAAATTTTTTATTTCACCCGACCATTTTGATCCAAAAGTTTTACTGCGATGTGTGAAACCTGTTTTACCGTACTTAGTAAAAAAACTGCAATCCTTGAGCCTCGGCGGTTTACATTTCCGGTTTAAAGAAACCACGCGCCATAGACCCTTCCGGCTTAAAGAAAACCATGCTTCGTAGAATCCTCCGGCTTAGCTGTGATAAGGCCATAGATAATCAATTTATTCTGAATGCCCCTGCGGCTTAAATAACCCACTGTACCTGAGTATATACCATTAGTCCCCTTCATAAGCCGCCACCTTAGTTTTGAACTGTAGATCTCCTCCGGCTTATAATTAACCCGGACGTTTTTCCTTTTTGTCATAGACTGCCGACTTTCACCATGCCTCCCAAAGCTCCCATTACTTGCAACTGGATGAGGTCCAATGTGACCAACGAGACGCTAGCTGATTTTGTTAAGTCAGGATATCTGCCCAAGAAAGACATCATGTCCTGCCGTGCCCCTGACCCGTTAGAAGAGAGGCCACAGCCAAAGGATGGGGAGGTAGTGATTTTTGCGGATCACATGAGCCGGGGCTTCGCACCGCCCGGCTCAAAGTTTTTTAGGGACGTGCTCAACTTCTTCAACTTGCGGCCTCAAGATATAGGACCCAACTCAGTGTCCAACATCTGCAATTTTCAAGTCTTCTGCGAGGTTTACCTTGGAGAAGAACCTAGTTTGCTGCTCTTCAGAGAGCTTTTTTATTTAAACCGTCAGAATGAGTGCGCCAATGGGCCAAGTCTGGAATTAGGTGGTATCTCCATCCAGCGGCGTAGGGACTGCCTTTTCCCTTACGCAGAGCCGCCGAGCCACCCAAAGGACTGGAACATGACTTGGTTCTACTGCCAAGATACATCCCCGGCTGATGAAAGCCCGCTGCCCGGCTTTCGCCCAACACGTCTGGAGCCGACTCACCCACTGTCGGACAAGCTGACTCAAGCGGAGCGCCAGCCTCTGCTCCCCACTATCAACAAGATCAAGGCTCTCCTGGGCAATGGTCTGAACGGAATCGACCTGGTCCGGGTCTGGATCTCATGGCGGGTGATCCCATTGAGCCGCCGCCCCGGCTTAATGTGTGAGTACACAGGACGAAAGGATGACCCTCAGAGACACAGCCGCAATGATCTTCCAGAAGACGTTGCAGAGGAGATGACCAAGGCTCTGTTAAACGAGAGCCTGGCAGACTGCGGAAGGACCGGGTTAGCTCCCTTCTGCAAGACCAACCCAGCCCCAGCGGTAAGCCGCCGACTTTAACTTTTTATCTACTTCTGCATGTAACCTTCATCTGAACCGTTTGAAGAATTCATCATTGTATTTTTCAGGCTGATGATAAGTTCTGGCGGGTCAAATATGACCATGAGGCGGCCAAGAAGGCCAGGAAGGCGAAGAAAGCCGCCAAGAAAACCGCCCCTCGCAAGAAAGGGAGCAGGCCTACTGCCTCCGAGCTGATGCAATTAAGAGACAACTCCGAGTCAGAGGTAACCCCTGAGTCTTTTAAGTCCTTGCTATATTCACTGTTTGTTTGTTGTCCGCCTTATCAATACTTGCTCATTGACAGGATGACACCGGCGCCAGTAACCCGGTGGTTGAAGAGGTAATGTCACTTTCCTCCGACTCGGAGCCCTTGCCACAGCTGAAAGTCCGAAGGGTAACCCGGAAAGTAAGCTTTTCACATCCTTTAGCTTATCAAGACCCTCAATTTATTTTGAAGCGACAGGCTCATGAAAGCCGGCGTCATACCCGGACCAACAAGGACACCGACCTCTCCGCCGGGTTACCCGACGCAACAAGGAAGCGCCGAACTGAGGTTATTTCCCACTTGTACCCTTTTAATCCGTTGGCGGGTGTTATCCGTCAGCCACTCAATTCCTCTGACTCCAATTATCAGGAGACCTCTCCCTCTTCGGGCGACTCTATGCAGTCGAGTCTTCCGACTTTCAAGACCGCGCCCGGGTAATGACAACCATCTCAAATTATATTTGTCTGTACTTACTCTTTTTGTGCTTAATGTTTCTGTCCTTTCAGCGCCCAGGCAAAGCTCACCAAAAGAGCGAAGAAGACCAAGTCAGCCGGAGTGCCGGATTTGCCTGAACCGGAGGTGACGGCTCAAGAACCGTCAGCTGCCTCCGCCCCCGAAGCCACCACTCCAATGGACACGGCACCTGAGGCCACTGCCCCGACTACCAAGGCAATGACCGAAGCTTCTATTAACCCGGAGGCCTCCGGCTTGGCTCCACCAGCAGACGACCCGGACGTGGTAATCACCCGGACGGAGTTCGTTGAGCCGGGGAGACCTACCGTGCTGGCCAAGTGCTCCGCTAAGGGGGAGTTGCTGCCGCCCCACCGGGTGAACCTGGACCTCTCCGACTACACCAACTTGAGCATTGGAGAGCTCGTCTCTGGCTACATCAGCCAAGTGCACAAGAGCCGGGACGCAGAGGTCGCCATGGTGAACCAGATCCAGCAAAAATCTGAGGTATCATTCTGCTGTCCTCTTACTTACTGCATAGTTACCTTTGCCATGATAGCCCCCAAGTCGACGACTTATGAGTGAATATGTTGTAGACTTAGGTTCCAGCTTACGCAATTGAGCCGGCAGTATGTAGATAGATACGTTCAATATGCATTAGCCCCCAAGTGCCAAGTGTCTTTGCTTGGAAAACGCTTGGGACTTATATAATGACTGTTAATAACCCGGAAATGTATGCAGGCTGTTGGCAAGAAGCTAGAGGCGGACCTTGCGGATCTCAAGAGCCGGCTGAAGACGCAGGAGATGGAGACCCGGAAGGCAAACGCCAAGTTTGTATCCAGCATCGCCGCTCAAGAGAAGCTGAAGACAGAATTTGATGCTGAGCGGAAAGCCTGGGCCGAAGAGAAGGCCGCACTGGTGACCCGGGCGGAACAGGCGGAGAAGGCTCTCTCTGAGAAGACCGTCGAGCTCTCCGGCCTAAAGCGCCAGGTTTCCCAAATGGTGGCCGCCATCTTCGGTAAGTCGCCTCACCGGCTTTCATCAAGTTTAGAATGTTTATATCTCATGATTCATCCTTGTCGCCGGCTTATCTGATTCTGTTAAACAGGTCCCAGAAGTGCCAACCTCAACCAGAGCGTGGTCAGCAAGCTAAAGGCCGTGTATACCCTGGTGGAGCAGCTCTTCACCGGGTCACAGCGTGCCTTAGCTGTGGTGGCCCTATCCAACGAGGTGCCGACTCACCTGGCAGAAGTCCTGCGCCGGCTCGCCGTTCTGCCTCAGCGGATCCAAGAGCTGCGACGGGCCTCTGCGAGGGCCGGAGCGATCGCCGCGCTGAGCCGGGCCAAGGCATTCCTGCCGGAGTTAGACCCGGCGGACATCGCCCTTGGCTATCCAAGCCTGAAGGAAGACGGCTCAGCTTTCGATCAGAAGGACTTCGCGGCTTGCGTGAAGGCGGTACGCCCGGTGGCCACCCTTATCGGGAACGACACAGATTTGACCAAGTACCAGCCGGGATATGATGCGGAGAATCAGAGGATTCCAACCCCTTGCTATGAAGCCCTCAACTTGATCCTGCCGGCTCGTCAGCACACTTTCGCCCCAGAGATTAACCCGGCCGGGTTAATTGACGAGGAAGCCCAATTCGAAGCTCTCAGCGGCATCGACTGGAAGTCATCAACCTTCCAGCTCTTGGGATCAGCCGGAGGAGAGGATAGGAACGAGCCGGAGACTTCAACTCAGCGGGCATCGTAACTCGGCTGGCGGTTTACCAAACAATGCTCCACCCTTTTTAGACTTGATGAGTTTTGTAATAGAGTAGGTGCAACAGTTTATCTCTGCCGTGCCATCGTGCACGTATTGAATGCCAAGGTCTTTTGAAGTTGTCTCTTTGATGTTTCTCCGGGTCATAATCATCCCTTTGTTTTTCTCAACCTCAAAGAGGTGCCTTTAGGTAACCTGCATAGAAAGGCAAATCACAAGTCTCGAGGCGGCTTACCGCCCTGAGAATCAGGTGTTTTGGATAGATAACCCGGAATATGAATCAAAAAAAGACTGGTCCTCAATTATATCCTTAACACAGCCGTAATAACACACTTAGCGGCCTGTAAGCATACTTCCGGTTTAGATAACCCGGGTAACAAGGTTGGTATCTTAACTCCGATTTACTTGTCTTAATAACACCCATGGCGTTCAACTAACACTGTAAACCAAAGTTAAGCCGGCAAAGTGAGACCCGGCCGTACACATCTTGACATAATCAGAGTAAACTTGTGATAAAGCAGAAGAACTTAGGGGCTTCCGGTTCGAATACGACCAGAGACCCGGCCCAAAGGGGTTAAGCTAAGATTCGGATACGATCATATAGCCCCCAGTGGGTGTGGCGATGCCAATCAAGAGGGTACCGACAGCTATGTTCTCTTTGGTTCGAATACGACCCATGTTTGAACAGGAAGCCCCCAAGTGATTTTAAGAATTGTTTAACGACGCTGATTCGAATACGATCCACGTTGGTTCTCAGAGGGGTTAAACTATGATTCAAATATGACCAAAGGTAACCTCCCAATGAGCTCGGCGCTTTGCCAATCAAACGGGTATCGACAGCTATGTTCTCTTTGGTTCGAATACGACCCATGTTTGAACAGGAAGCCCCCAAGTGACTTTACTGCTTACGGCTAGATTCGAATACGATCATAAACCGGATCCTCCTTTAAGTCACCATGTAATCTTGCAATAAGAACAACACGTGCATATTTGGAGGAGAAAAAAGGACAGAGGTCCTGCTTTATTGCTTATCATAATATATACATGGCTGAGAGAAATATGTACACCACGAGAGCTGGTGGCTCAAGTGTAGTAAGGCCGAAGCTGAGCTATGTTCCACGGCCGACGGGTCTCCTCCTCCGACTTACGTGAATCTTTGTGCTCCCGAATGTCAATGAGGTAATATGACCCGTTGTGCAAGTTCTTGCTGACCACAAAGGGCCCTTCCCAAGGCGGGGATAACTTGTGTGCATCTGTTTGATCCTGGATGAGCCGGAGCACGAGATCGCCTTCCTGGAAGACCCGGGATTTAACCCGGCGGCTATGGTAACGGCGCAGGTCTTGCTGGTAAATCGCTGATCGAGCTGCTGCCACATCACGCTGTTCGTCCAATAGGTCAAGAGCATCTTGTCGCGCCAGTTCATTATCCGCCTCAACATAAGCCGCCACTCGAGGTGAGTCATGACGGATGTCACTGGGGAGGACTGCTTCTGCTCCATAAACCATGAAGAAAGGCGTGAAGCCTGTAGACCTGTTAGGAGTAGTGTTGATGCTCCATAACACGGAGGGCAACTCCTCCACCCAACAACCCAGCGTCCGTTGCAAAGGGACCAAAAGCCGGGGCTTGATACCTTTCAGAATCTCCTGATTAGCTCTCTCAGCTTGACCGTTGGATTGAGGATGAGCCACTGAGGAAACATCAAGTCGGATATGCTCGCGTTGACAAAACTCTTCCATGGCGCCTTTGGAGAAATTGGTGCCATTGTCAGTTATAATGTTGTGCGGAAAGCCAAAGCGGAAAATCACCTTTTTCATAAATTGAACCGCCGTGGCTGCATCGCACTTGCTAACTGGCTCAGCTTCCACCCACTTTGTGAATTTATCAACTGCCACCAAGAGGTGGGTCTTCTTATCCTTGGACCTTTTAAAAGGCCCAACCATATCAAGCCCCCAGACCGCAAAGGGCCAAGTGATTGGGATCATCCTCAGCTCCTGAGCCGGCACATGAGCCCGTCGTGAGAACCTCTGGCAACCATCACATTTACTGACCAAGTCCTCTGCATCAGCATGAGCCGTCAACCAACAAAAACCATGACGAAAAGCCTTGGCCACAAGGGACTTTGAGCCGGCGTGATGGCCACAATCCCCTTCATGGATCTCACGCAAGATCTCTTGACCTTCCTCAGGGGAGACACAACGCTGAAATGCTCCTGTAACACTGCGATGATGCAACTCGCCATCGATAACAATCATTGACTTAGCCCGTCGGGTTATTTGCCTGGCCAAAGTTTCATCCTCAGGCAACTCGCCCCGGGTCATGTAAGCCAGATATGGCATTGTCCAGTCTGGTATAATATGGAGAGCCGCCACCAGTCGTGCCTCCGGGTCAGGGACAGCCAAGTCTTCCTCCGTAGGCAACGTATCCGAAGGGCTATACAGGATGTCCAGGAAAGTGTTAGGCGGCACCGGCTTTCGCTGAGAGCCTAGCCGGCTTAGAGCATCAGCCGCCTCGTTCTTCCTGCGATCAATGTGCTCTACTTGGTAGCCCTGAAAGTGCCCAGCAATCGCATCAACTTTGCGGCGATAAGCCGCCATGAGAGGGTCCTTAGAATCCCATTTGCCTGATACTTGTTGAGCCACCAAGTCTGAGTCACCGAAGCACCTTACCCGGCTCAAGCTCATCTCCTTAGCCATCCGAAGACCATGGAGCAAGGCCTCGTACTCAGCCGCATTGTTAGTGCAAGGAAACATTAACTGTAGCACATAATGGAACTTGTCACCTTTAGGGGAAGCCAATACAACGCCAGCCCCCGAGCCCTCCAACTGTCTGGACCCATCGAAGTGAATAGTCCAATACGTGTTATCCGGCTTTTGCTCGGGCACTTGTGACTCTGTCCAATCATTGATGAAATCCACCAAGGCTTGAGACTTAACAGCAGTGCGTGGCACATATTTGAGACCATGAGGTCCAAGTTCTATAGCCCACTTAGCAATTCTCCCTGTGGCCTCTCTGTTTTGAATGATATCACCAAGAGGGGCAGAACTGACCACAGTGATGGGGTGACCCTGAAAATAATGCTTAAGTTTCCGGCTCGCCATGAACACACCATACACAAGCTTCTGCCAATGCGGGTACCGCTGCTTGGACTCAATGAGCACTTCGCTGACATAATAAACCGGCCGTTGAACCGGATGTTCCTTACCCTCCTCCTTGCGCTCCACCACAATAGCCACACTAACGGCTCGTGCTTTTGCCGCCACATACAGTAATAAGGGCTCCTTATCAACCGGAGCAGCAAGGACTGGGGGCTCTGCCAGCTGCTTCTTCAAATCCTCAAAAGCGGTATTAGCCGCGTCATTCCAGACAAAGTTATAAGTTTTCTTCATCAACTGATATAATGGCATGGCCTTCTCACCCAAACGGCTTATAAAACGGCTTAAAGCAGCGATGCGACCCGCCAAACGCTGAACGTCATTTATACACGCCGGCTTAGCCAGGGAGGTGATGGCCTTGATCTTCTCCGGGTTAGCTTCAATGCCTCTGTCAGAAACCAAAAAACCCAAGAGTTTGCCTGCAGGAACACCAAAGACACACTTGGCTGGGTTAAGCATCATCTTGTAGACCCGGAGATTATCAAAGGTTTCCCTTAAATCATCTATCAGGGTTTCCTCTTTTATGGACTTAACCACAATATTGTCCACATAAGCATGAACATTGCGCCCAATCTGTTTATGAAGACAGTTCTGTACACAACGCTGGTAAGTCGCCTGTGCACACTTGAGTCCAAAAGGCATAGACACATAGCAGAAGGCTCCAAAGGGAGTGATGAACACCGTCTTCTCCTGGTCCTTAACTGCCATCTTAATCTGATGATATCCGGAATAAGCATCCAAGAAACTTAAGCGTGCACAACCTGCCGTAGCATCAATGATTTGATCAATACGGGGGAGGGCAAAAGGATCAGCCGGACACGCCTTGTTTAAGTCCGTGTAGTCCACACACATCCGCCAAGTGCCGTTCTTCTTGAGTACGAGCACCGGGTTAGCTAACCACTCTGGGTGAAAGACTTCAACGATAAACCCGGCCGCCAAGAGCCGGGCCACCTCTTCACCAATAGCTTTCCGCCTCTCTTCATTAAACCGCCGAAGAAACTGCCTGACCGGCTTAAATTTTGGATCAACATTGAGAGTATGCTCAGCGAGTTCTCTAGGTACACCTGGCATGTCAGAAGGTTTCCATGTGAAGATGTCCCTATTCTCACGGATGAACTCGATGAGCGCGCTTTCCTATTTTGGATCCAGATTTGCACTGATGCTAAACTGCTGAGATGAGTCACCTGGAATAAAATCAACAAGTTTAGTTTCATCAGCGGATTTAAATTTCATTGCCGGTTCTTGTTCTGTAGTTGGCTTTTTCAGAGAGGTCATATCTGTTGGGTCAACATTGTCTTTGTAAAACTTCAACTCCTCTGTAGCACACACAGATTCTGCATAAGCCGCATCGCCTTCCTCACACTCCAGAGCAATTTCCGATTGCCGTGAACCGTAATGGTCCCATTGTGACCCGGCATCTTGAGCTGCAAGTACACATAACACGGCCGTGCCATGAACTTGGCCTAAGCCGGCCGTCCAAATATAGCATGGTATGGACTTCTTATCTTGACCACCTCAAAGGTCAATTTCTCCACCCTGTAGTTGTTCTCATCACCAAAGGCCACTTCCAATTCGATCTTGCCGACTGGATAAGCCGATTTACCAGGTACCACACCATGGAAGATAGTGTTTGACTGGATAAGGTTCTTATCAACCAACCCCATACGGCGAAAAGTCTCATAATAGAGGATGTTGATGCTGCTACCTCCATCCATGAGCACCTTTGTGAATTTATATCCTCCCACTTGAGGAGCCACCACTAAGGCCAAGTGGCCCGGGTTATCCACCCGGGGAGGGTGATCCTCCCTACTCCACACTATAGGCTGCTCAGACCACCGCAAGTAGCGTGGGATCGCCGGCTCAACAGCATTCACTGCCCTTTTATGAAGCTTCTGATCTCGCTTACACAGACTGGTGGTAAACACATGATACTGTCCACCGCTGAGCTGCTTTGGATTGGTCTGATAACCCCCCTGCTGCTGCTGATGACCCTGGCTAGACTGCTGATTAAAGCCCCCTTGACCATTCTGAGGACCGGAATTTGAGCCGCCGCCTAGGCCATGAAAGCCGCCGGCGCCTGAGCCGCCGCCCGGGCCATTGTAATTCTTAAAGGCCTTCATGATCGCACAATCCTTCCACAGGTGAGTCGCTGGCTTCTCTCTAGAGCCATGCCTTGGACAAGGTTCATTCAACAGTTGCTCCAGCGTCGGACATGACCCGCCGCCTCGGGGAGGGGGCCTCCCCTTGCGTCGCTGGTTATTACCTTGTGAGCTGGCATTGGCTACAAACTCTAGGCTGCCATCGGCCTTGCGCTTGCCTCCTCCTTGGTTCCCTGGGTTAAACTGAGGACCCTTGCCATTGCCGTTCTTCTTTCCCTTCCCTGTCCTTTCATCATCTGAAGGGGGATCCTTGGTACCATCAGAATTGGCGTACTTGACAAGAGCTGCCATTAGTGTACCCATATCACTGCAGTCGCGTTTAAGCCGCCCGAGTTTCATCTTTAGGGGCACAAAACGACAATTCTGCTCCAGCATTAAAACCGCTGAGCCGGCATCCATCTTGTCTGACGAGTGTATGATCTCCTTAACCCGGCGAACCCAATGTGTCGTAGACTCACCCTCCTGCTGCTTACAGTTAGTCAAATCCACGATTGACATAGACTGCCTACAGGTATCTTTGAAGTTTTGGATGAACCGGGCTTTCAGCTCAGCCCAAGACCCAATGGAATTCGGTGGTAGCCCTTTCAACCAAGTGCGGGCAGTCCCATCTAACATCATGGTGAAATACTTGGCCATGGCCGCCTCACTGACCTCCAGCAGTTCCATAGCCATCTCATAACTCTCGATCCAGGCTGCGGGTTGTAAGTCAGCTGTGTAATTAGGCACCTTCCTAGGGCCCTTGAAGTCCTTAGGTAGACGTTCATTACGGATAGCTGGCACTAAACAAGGGACACCCCCGGTCCTGGTAGGGACACCCACATCGACGGAAGTCGTCGGATAAGTCGGGAGGGTCTGGTAAGCCGTCAATTGAGGCACTTTCTCCGCCTCTTGCCGCGCTTTGTCCTGGTCTGCTGTGTAAAAGGCTCCATTGTGAGCCGGGCCATGGCCAGGGGGCGGGTCATGGCGTCGGACGTTACTTGAGCCGGTTGCTGAGACCATGTGCCGGCTGTAACTCGGGCTCTGGCCTGGACGAGGGGTCGAGTGGATCCTGTCCCGGCTGTAGGAGTACGCCTCTTGCTGCGCCAGTGCTGTCTGAAGGAGTTCCCTGACCCGGCGGGTTTCAATAGCCGTCGGAGAGTCGCCGTCAACTGGGAGAGCCGCCAGCCGTGCTGCCGCAGCGACCATGTTCTCCAGCGGGTTATTATAATGACCCGGGGGTATTGGCACGTACTGAGGTGGGGCAGGGGGCACCTGGGGAGGCCCCATCACTCGTGGCTGAATAAGAGGTCCAGACCCGGGCGCTATGACCCCTGGCGGGTTACTAGACCCTGCACCTGGCGTGTTGAAGAGATTGCGTGGATCGTAAACCGGAGGGAGTCGAGATTGGGTCTTTTGATGCCTCCTTCTCATGACCTCATTGGCCGCGTTCTGATCCATCGTGAGTTGGAAGGACTACGCCTGGATCAGCTGAGTTTGGGCATCGAGAGCCGCCCTCTCCGCAGTCAGCCTGATCCCTTCTGCTGCAAGATCCTCTTTAGCTTTCATTAGATCCAATTTTAACTGTGCCACCTCTGCATCGTGCTGAGCTTGATCTGCCGGGTCAACCGTGGCGGTTAGCAGGGACGTCATCTTGTCCGTGAGATCCATCAGCACCTGAGCCGGAGAAGGCACCGGGTTTTCCGCTCCAGCAGCGGGGTTCTGAACAGGCTGCGCACCAGCCATAAAAACTCCAACCTGACTTGGCGGCTCAAATAGGTCCGGAATACTGTCACCCTCGGAACAACCCATGAGCTTGCCGTCTTGAAGTTGGTATAACGAGTTTGACTCATCGGTGGCCGACTCGCCGTCAGAGCCGGCGGCCGTCTCATCACCAGATCCAGATCGATCAGAGAGTCCTCCATGGATACACCCCACAAAAGCATGCCTTAAGGCAGGCCGGGCCCGGGCGGGTCGCGCACGCTGAGCCGTCTCGATGAGATCGGCGCAGAGACCCGGCTCAGGGCCCGGCTCACCAATCTTGCCAATGAAAACATGAATTCCGCCGAAGGGGACCCGGTACCCGTACTCAATTGAGCCGGCGTCGGGGCACCAGTTTGCATCGTCGATGTAGAGCTTGCCGCGACGACTCTTGGTCATCCGGCCCACAGCGTATCCCTTGAGCCCTTCGAAGCTGCCCCTCAAGGACTCAAATCCACCGTGCGCTGGCCCCACGGTGGGCGCCAACTGTCATGGAATTGTCACGGCAGATGTCCTCGAGCTAGGACTTAGTCGTGGAGCCATCGCAACTAGGAAGCTTGAAGGGGTTAATGCGGGACAAGGAACACGAGGGTTTATACTGGTTCGGCCCCTTACGGTGAAGGTAAAAGCCTACGTCCAGTTGAGGTGGTATTGATTAGGGTTACGATCACCAGGGAGCTAAACTGCTATGCCCGGCTTTCGATGAGATTGTTCTTGTCCCCAAACCGCTGCCGGGTCGTCCCTTTATATAGGGAGGCTGACGCCCAGCAGCCCTCAGAGTCCCGGCCGGCTCATAAGAGTGTCCGGCTCGGACTCTCAACTATACTTGCCTTACAGTACAAGCTCTACCATAATAATGATTGTAACTCTGGGCCTTAAGTCATATCCGGGTCTTAAGCCCATCTCTGGCCCATCGTCTTCAGGCTTGGCCCCGGGCTTCTGGTAATGACCATTAGAGTAACCCGGCCCCTCCTGGCGGGTGACTCTAAGGTCTATATCCTCAACAACTTATTTAGTTTCAACACTAATCCCGAAAGTATAGGGAGTGTGCGATGATGATGATCATATCAATCTTGGAACTACTTCCAACACACATCGTCACCTCGCCTTTTACTAGTCTCTGTTTATTCTGCAACTCCCGTTTCGAGTTACTACTCTTAGCAACTTAACCAGTATCAAATGCCGAGGGGTTGCTATAAACACTAGTAAAGTACACATCAATAACATGTATATCCAATATACCTTTGTTCACTTTTCCATCCTTCTTATCCACCAAATACTTAGTCTCAGGCTTAGGTCCAGACTTGGGCTTCTTCACTTGAGCAGCAACTTGCTTGCCGTTCTTCTTGAAGTTCCCCTTCTATCCCTTTGCCCTTTTTCTTGAAACTAGTGGTCTTGTTTACCATCAACACTTGATGCTCTTTCTTGATTTCTACCTTCGTCAATTTCAGCATCGCGAAGAGCTCGGGAATTACTTTCGTCATCCCTTGCATACTATAGTTCATCACGAAGTTCTACTAACTTGGTGATGGTGACTAGAGAATTCTGCCAATCACTATCTTATCTGGAAGATTAACTCCCACTTGATTCAAGCGATTGTAGTACCCAGAAAATCTGAGCACATGCTCACTGCTTGAGCTATTCTCCTCCATCTTTTAGCTATAGAACTTGTTGGAGACTTCATATCTCTCAACTCGGGTATTTGCTTGAAATATTAACTTCAACTCCTGGAACATCTCATATGGTCCATGACGTTCAAAACGTCTTTGAAGTCCCGATTCTAAGCCGTTAAGCATGGTGCACTAAACTATCAAGTAGTCATCATATTGAGCTAGCCAAACGTTCATAACGTCTGCATCTGCTCCTGCAATAGGTCTGTCACCTAGCGGTGCATCAAGGACATAATTCTTCTGTGTAGCAATGAGGATAATCCTCAGATCACGGATCCAATCCGCATCTTTGCTACTAACATCTTTCAACATAATTTTTCTCTAGGAACACATCAAAAATAAACACAGGGAAGCAACAACGCGAGCTATTGATCTACAACATAATTTGCAAAATACTATCAGGACTAAGTTCATGATAAATTTAAGTTCAATTAATCATATTACTTAAGAACTCCCACTTAGATAGACATCCCTCTAATCCTCTAAGTGATCACATGATCCATATCAACTAAACCATGTCCGATCATCACGTGAGATGGAGTAGTTTCAACGGTGAACATCACTATGTTGATCATATACACTATATGATTCACGCTCGACCTTTCGGTCTCCGTGTTCCGAGGCCATATCTGTTATATGCTAGGCTCGTCAAGCTTAACCTGAGTATTCCGCGTGTGCAACTGTTTTGCACCCGTTGTATTTGAACGTAGAACCTATCACACCCGATCATCACGTGGTGTCTCAGCACGAAGAACTTTCGCAACGGTGCATACTCAGGGAGAACACTTATACTTTGATAATTTAGTGAGGGATCATCTTATAATGCTACCGTCAATCAAAGCAAGATAAGATGCATAAAAAGATAAACATCACATGCAATCAATATAAGCGATATGATATGGCCATCATCATCTTGTGCTTCTGATCTCCATCTCTGAAGCACCGTCATGATCACCATCGTCACCGGCGCGACACCTTGATCTCCATCGTAGCATCGTTGTCGTCTTGCCAATCTTATGCTTCTATGACTATCGCTACCGCTTAGTGATAAAGTAAAGCATTACAGGGCGATTGCATTGCATACAATAAAGCGACAACCATATGGCTCCTGCCAGTTGCCGATAACTCGGTTACAAAACATGATCATCTCATACAATAAAATTTAGCATCATGTCTTGACCATATCACATCACAACATGCCCTGCAAAAACAAGGTAGACGTCCTCTACTTTGTTGTTGCAAGTTTTATGTGGCTGCTACGGGCTTAGCAAGAACCGTTCTTACCTACGCACCAAAACCACAACGATAGTTTGTCAAGTTGGTGATGTTTTAACCTTCACAAGGACCGGGCATAGCCACACTCGGTTCAACTAAAGTTGGAGAAACTGACACCCGCCAGCCACCTATGTGCAAAGCATGTCGGTAGAACCAGTCTCGCGTAAGCGTACGCGTAATGTCGGTCCGGGCCGCTTCATCCAACAATACCGCCGAACCAAAGTATGAATGCTGGTAAGCAGTATGACTTATATCGCCCACAACTCACTTGTGTTCTACTCGTGCATATGACATCTACGCATAAAACCACGCTCGGATGCCACTGTTGGGGAACGTAGTAATTTCAAAAAAATTCCTATGCACACGCAAGATCATGGTGATACATAGCAACGAGAGGGGAGAGTGTTGTCCACGTACCCTCGTAGACCGAAAGCGGAAGCATTAGCACAACGCGGTTGATGTAGTCGTACGTCTTCAGGATCCGACCGATCAAGTACCGAACACACGGCACCTCCGAGTTCAGCACACGTTCAGCCCGATCACGTCCCTCGAACTCCGATCCAGCCGAGTGTTGAGGGAGAGTTTCGTCAGCACGATGGTGTGGTGACGATGATGATGTTCTACTGACGCAGGGCTTCGCCTAAGCACCGCTACAGTATTATCGAGGTGGACTATGGTGGAGGGGGGCACCGCACACGGGTAAAAGATCAAACGATCAATTGTTGTGTCTATGGGGTGCGCCCTGCCCCCGTATATAAAGGAGCAAGGGGGAGGCGGCCGGCCAAGGAGGAGGGCACGCCCAGGGGGAGTCCTACTCCCACCGGGAGTAGGACTCCTCCTTTCCTTGTTGGAGTAGGAGAGAAGGAAAGAGGGGGAGAGGGAGAAGGAAAAGGGGGTTGCACCCCTTGTCCAATTCGGACCA
>NC_057811.1:442458952-442485271 GCF_018294505.1 Triticum aestivum | reverse complement strand
TGGCCTCTCTCCTATATTCCCGTATGGCCCAATAAGGCCCAATACTTCTCCCCGGCGAATTCCGGTAACTCTCCGGTACTCCGATAAATACCCGAATCTCTCGGAACCTTTCTGAAGTCCGAATATAGTCGTCCAATATATCGATCTTTATGTCTCGGCCATTTCGAGACTCCTCGTCATGTCACCGATCTCATCCGGGACTCCGAACTACCTTCGGTACATCAAAACACATAAACTCATAATATAACCGTCATCGAACTTTAAGCGTGCGGACCCTACGGGTTCGAGAACTATGTAGACATGACCGAGACACGTCTCTGGTCAATAACCAATAGCGGAACCTGGATGCTCATATTGGCTCCCACATATTCTACGAAGAATTTTATCGGTCAGACCGCATAACAACATACGTTGTTCCCTTTGTCATCGGTATGTTACTTGCCCGAGATTCGATCGTCGGTATCTCAATACCTAGTTCAATCTCATTACCGGCAAGTCTCTTTACTCGTTCCATAATACATCATCCCGCAACTAACTCATTAGTTACAATGCTTGCAAGGCTTATAGTGATGTGCATTACTGAGAGGGCCCAGAGATACCTCTTCGACAATCGGAGTGACAAATCCTAATCTCGAAATACGCCAACCCAACAAGTACCTTCGGAGACACCTGTAGAGCACCTTTATAATCACCCAGTTACGTTGTGATGTTTGGTAGCACACAAAGTGTTCCTCCGGTAAACGGGAGTTGCATAATCTCATAGTCATAGGAACATGTATAAGTCATGAAGAAAGCAGTAGCAACATACTAAACGATCGAGTGCTAAGCTAACGGAATGGGTCAAGTCAATCACATCATTCTACTAATGATGTGATCCCGTTAATCAAATGACAACTCATGGCTATGGCTAGGAAACATAACCATCTTTGATCAACGAGCTAGTCAAGTAGAGGCATACTAGTGACACTCTGTTTGTTTATGTATTCACACAAGTATTATGTTTCCGGTTAATACAATTCTAGCATGAATAATAAACATTTATCATGATATAAGGAAAATAAATAATAACTTTATTATTGCCTCTAGGGCATATTTCCTTCAAGATATAACCCGGTGGTCGCTCTCTAACAAGGCGACGAGGAGGGGATCGCCGGGTAGGATTATGCTATGCGATGTTACTTGGTGAACTTACCATCTACTCTCTCCTACATGCTGCAAGATGGAGGTGGCCAGAAGCGTAGTCTTCGACGGGATTGGGTATCTTC
The DNA here is from genome assembly GCF_018294505.1 of Triticum aestivum. NCBI lineage: Eukaryota > Viridiplantae > Streptophyta > Magnoliopsida > Poales > Poaceae > Triticum > Triticum aestivum. Next base: position 442,484,006 of record NC_057811.1, on the reverse strand, counting down.
CCTCTTATTCTGGCATTCTGCAGTTCAGTCCACCGATATGGCCCTTTACACATATACCCATGCATATGTAGTGTAGATCCTTGCTTGCGAGTACTTTGGATGAATACTCATGGTTACTTTTCTCTCTCTTTTCCCCCTTTCCCTGCTACCTGGTTGTCGCAACCAGATGCTGGAGCCCAAGAGCCAGACGCCACCGTCGACGACGACTCCTACTGTTAGGGAACATAGTAATTTCAAAAATTTCCTACGCACACGCAAGATCATGGTGATGCATAGCAACGAGAGGGGAGAGTGTTGTCCACGTACCCTCGTAGACCGAAAGCGGAAGCGTTAACACAACGCGGTTGATGTAGTCGTACGTCTTCACGATCCGACCGATCAAGTACCGAACGCACGGCACCTCCGAGTTCAGCACACGTTCAGCTCGATGACGTCCCTCGAACTTCGATCCAGCCGAGTGTTGAGGGAGAGTTTCGTCAGCACGACGGCGTGGTGACGATGATGATGTTCTACCGACGCAGGGCTTCGCCTAAGCACCGCTACGATATTATCGAGGTGTAATATGGTGGAGGGGGGCACCGCACACGGCTAAGAGATCAATAGATCAATTGTTGTGTCTATGGGGTGCCCCTGCCCCCGTATATAAAGGAGCAAGGGGGGAGGCCGCCGGCCTAGGAGGAGGGCGCGCCAAGGGGGGAGTCCTACTCCCACCGGGAGTAGGACTCCTCCTTTCCTTGTTGGAGTAGGAGAAGGGAAGGGAGAAGGAGAAGGAAGGAAGGGGGCGCCCCCCCTCCCTAGTCCAATTCGGACTAGTCCATGGGGAGGGGTGCGGCCACCCTTTGGGGCCTTTCTCTCCTTTCCCGTATGGCCCATTAAGGCCCAATACGAATTCCCGTAACTCTCCGGTACTCCGAAAAATACCCGAATCACTCGGAACCTTTCCGATGTCCGAATATAGTCGTCCAATATATCGATTTTTACGTCTCGACCATTTCAAGACTCCTCGTCATGTCCCCGATCTCATCCGGGACTCCGAACTCCTTCGGTACATCAAAACTCATAATAAAACTGTCATCGTAACGTTAAGCGTGCGGACCCTACGGGTTCGAGAACTATGTAGACATGACCGAGACACGTCTCCGGTCAATAACCAATAGCGGGACCTGGATGCCCATATTGGCTCCCACATATTCTACGAAGATCTTTATCGGTCAAACCGCATAACAACATACGTTGTTCCCTTTGTCAACGGTATGTTGCTTGCCCGAGATTCGATCGTCGGTATCTTAATACCTAGTTCAATCACGTTACCGGCAAGTCTCTTTACTCGTTCCGTAATACATCATCTCGCAACAAACTCATTAATTGCAATGCTTGCAAGGCTTAAGTGATGTGCATTACCGAGAGGGCCCAGAGATACCTCTCCGACAATCGGAGTGACAAATCCTAATCTCGAAATACGCCAACCCAACAAGTACCTTTGGAGACACCTGTAGAGCACATTTATAATCACTCAGTTACTTTGTGACATTTGGTAGCACACAAAGTGTTCCTCCGGTAAATGGGGGTTGCATAATCTCATAGTCATAGGAACATGTATAAGTCATGAAGAAAGCAATAGCAACATACTAAAACGATCGAGTGCTAAGCTAACGGAATGGGTCAAGTCAATCACATCATTCTCCTAATGATGTGATCCCGTTAATCAAATGACAACTCATGTCTATGGCTAGGAAACATAACCATCTTTGATCAACAAGCTAGTCAAGTAGAGGCATATTAGTGACACTCTGTTTGTCTATGTATTCACACATGTATCATGTTTCCGGTTAATACAAATCTAGCATGAATAATAAACATTTATCATGATATAAGGAAATAAATAATAACTTTATTATAGCCTCTAGGGCATATTTCCTTCACCCCTGCCCCCGTATATAAAGGAGCAAGGGGGGAGGCCGCCGGCCTAGGAGGAGGGCGCGCCAAGGGGCGAGTCCTACTCCCACCGGGAGTAGGACTCCTCCTTTCCTTGTTGGAGTAGGAGAAGGGAAGGGAGAAGGAGAAGGAGAAGGAAGGAAGGGGGCGCCCCCCTCCCTAGTCCAATTCGGACTAGTCCATGGGGAGGGGTGCGGCCACCCTTTGGGGCCTTTCTCTCCTTTCCCGTATGGCCCATTAAGGCCCAATACGAATTCCCGTAACTCTCCGGTACTCCAAAAAATACCCGAATCACTCAGAACCTTTCCGATGTCCGAATATAGTCGTCCAATATATCGATTTTTACGTCTCGACCATTTCGAGACTTCTCGTCATGTCCCAGATCTCATCCGGGACTCCGAACTCCTTCAGTACATCAAAACTCATAATAAAACTGTCATCGTAACGTTAAGCGTGCGGACCCTACGGGTTCGAGAACTATGTAGACATGACCGAGACACGTCTCCGGTCAATAACCAATAGCAGGACCTAGATGCCCATATTAGCTCCCACATATTCTACGAAGATCTTTATCGGTCAAACCACATAACAACATACGTTGTTCCCTTTGTCATTGGTATGTTACTTGCCCGAGATTCGATCGTCGGTATCTTAATACCTAGTTCAATCTCGTTACCGGCAAGTCTCTTTACTCGTTCCGTAATACATCATCTCGCAACAAACTCATTAGTTGCAATGCTTGCAAGGCTTAAGTGATGTGCGTTACCGAGAGGGCCCAGAGATACCTCTCCGACAATCGGAGTGACAAATCCTAATCTCGAAATACGCCAACCCAACAAGTACCTTTGGAGACACCTGTAGAGCACCTTTATAATCACCCAGTTACGTTGTGACGTTTGATAGCACAGAAAGTGTTCCTCCGGTAAACGGGAGTTGCATAATCTCATAGTCATAGGAACATGTATAAGTCATGAAGAAAGCAATAGCAACATACTAAAACGATCGAGTGCTAAGCTAACGGAATGGGTCAAGTCAATCACATCATTCTCCTAATGATGTGATCCCGTTAATCAAATGACAACTCATGTCTATGGCTAGGAAACATAACCATCTTTGATCAACGAGCTAGTCAAGTAGAGGCATACTAGTGACACTCTGTTTGTCTATGTATTCACACATGTATCATGTTTCCGGTTAATACAATTCTAGCATGAATAATAAACATTTATCATGATATAAGGAAATAAATAATAACTTTATTATTGCCTCTAGGGCATATTTCCTTCACCTACTACACCGGAGGTGCCTACTACTAGGTGCAGGCCGCTGACGACGACCAGGAGTAGTTAGGAGGATCCCAGGCAGGAGGCCTGCGCCTCTTTCGATCTGTATCCGAGTTTGTGCTAGCCATCTTATGGCAACTTGTTTAACCTATGTCTGTACTCAGATATTGTTGCTTCCGCTGACTCGTCTATGATCGAGCACTTGTATTCGAGCCCTCGAGGCCCCTGGCTTGTATTATGCTGCTTGTATGACTTATTTTTATTTTTAGAGTTGTGTTGTGATATCTTCCCGGGAGTCCCTGATCTTGATCGTACATGTTGCGTGTATGATTAGTGTACGATTGAATCAGGGGCGTCACAAGTTGGTATCAGAGCCGACTGCCTGTAGGAATCCCCCTTCCACACTCCTTGGTCGAAGTCGAGTCTAGACATTGTAAAACTTTTACTAACATGGTTGTGTGTCTTACGGGCCCACGTCGCCATTGGGTGGTATTAGGATCTTTTATTTCTCGTCTATACTCTGGGACTCTGATCTCTCTTCTATTCGGGTTAAATGATTTTTCTAAAATCTAACTTTAGGTTCTCGAGAATACTTCTCCCGGAGAGCCCCTTCAGTCCAGATGACTGCCTGCTGCACCAGAAATTTTTGAAGATACTCTCTGATGTTTCCCCGAGACCCTGGTGCCCTTCGCCGTTGCAAATCCATGCCACCGATAAATCCCTATGGAAAGCTACATACACTTGTCGTCCATAACTTCATTTCCAATTGTTCTTGTTATTACAAGATACCCTGAAATACTTCGGATACCGAGAATCCTTTGGGTCTGCTGCCTTGCAGCTTCTTTTCCTCATGAATACATGTATGAATAATTCCTCACACTTACCGGGGATTCGTTCATCCCTAGTTGTTCAGGTGTTCCAGAAAATTCTTCGAAATGCCATTCGATCTTCCGAAATCCTCAGTAGCCTATTGCTCTTGATCTTCTTTACTTGCTTGCATAATGGTTACTTCCATATGTCTAGCAATATTCATTAAAATACTTTGTGATCGACATTCTGATCATGCTGGATCAACATGTGTGTGAATGCACACAATCATCAGTTATTCCCTGAAAATTATCCTTCCGGCTCGGACGTCATTTTGAACATGAGCTGGTTGTCGACCAATCAAATTGCCACCGTTTGTGCCTCTAAGTCTATTCAACTTACTTGTCTTTTGATCAGAGCATCTGCTTTTGATCCCCCAATTTGGAAATCATAATTCCTTGCATTTAAGGTCTCGAATTATCCAGATTTTTCTATAATCCGATGCCTTGGCATTATTTCTTCTTCTGGCTGAACATATATACTCAAATCAGTTTCTTTGCGGTCCGCCAGATCCTTTGGTGGATTATTATCCGACCGTTCCTGCATATTCTCAAAACCTTGAGTTCTTCCCCTGATACACCATGCCTTTGGTAAATTGTATCCTCTGTTTTCTCAACCATGCTCTGTTTTCGAGCTGGTGGTATTTACTATTGAAGCTTGTGGTATATGTTTCCACAATACCCTGACGGGTTGAACCTATGCCTTCCTTAATATGTGTGAACTCGGAAGTTTTCATGAGTCATACTCATCTGGTATTTCACCAGGTAAAACTTTCAACACTAATGCCTTTATCAAGGCGAGAAGTGAATGGAAGGTTATACATTGAAGAAGTGGGAGCCGACCTTGAACCTTGAGTTCATGCCCATGGACACGATGTATAACTTATCATGGAAGCTGCTCGTAAAAATAATTACCCCCCTTGTTATATGTTCATCTTGTATCCGTGGTTCGATCATTTATGATCGTGGTTTCCGACCATGTTCTCCTTTAAATACCATTTCTTGGACAAGTTAAATCACTTGTCTTCTGCAGGTCAATACGCCTGCCCAACCTCTATTATGATCTATCTTTGAGTATTACCCCTGGTATCTCGAGGATATCTTACCATTGCACTACATCTTATAAACTTTGATGAAGTACTACCTTACCTTGTCTTTGTCACTTCATGGGTTCTGGGTTGTTTGTCAACCGAGAACACCGAATAGTGAATCAAGTCCGCACTCCGATTCAGTAACTCTAAGTAATTTTCGTTGCTTACGAGTTTAATAATCATTTAAGTCATTCCTAGCCTGATCGGCTATATCATTAGCGTGCTAAATTTTAACTGTGCTACCTGGTCCTTAACCCTGGAGCACAACTTTCGATGATGAGCTAAGCTTACGCCGATCTTCCTCTCATACCATTTCACCTTGAACAACAAGCTTGATTTCAAGTTTGTGTCCTACCCATGGTTCCAATAACCGTCTGCTTCATCATTGCTTTGACTTGATGTCATCGCTAATTGATTAAATCTTCATGAAATCTCTCGACAAATGTGTCGTGATCATCATCAACCTTATGCGCTCTTCCAGGATATCGATTGAGTTCATGACGAGAAATACCATCCTTTCCCTCGATGATCTGTGTTATCATTGACCACTTTATTGCCTTCCCACCAACACAAGCTTGTTCGTGTTTGGTGTTATACCTTGAGTTCCTTGCTATCCAGCAATTGTTCTTCTTTACCTTGGAACATTAACATCTCTTTTGTCCTCAATGTTGTGAGAATTTCACCACCTCTTAAGAAATCTTGGTATGGTGATACTTCTCTGAAGGAAATATGCCCTAGAGGCAATAATAAAGTTATTGTTGATTTCCTTATATCATGATAAATGTTTATTATTCATGCTAGATTTGTATTAACCGGAAACATGATACATGTGTGAATACATAGACAAACAGAGTGTCACTAATATGCCTCTACTTGACTAGCTCGTTGATCAAAGATGGTTATGTTTCCTAGCCATAGACATGAGTTGTCATTTGATTAACGGGATCACATCATTAGGAGAATGATGTGATTGACTTGACCCATTCCGTTAGCTTAGTACTCGATCGTTTAGTATGTTGCTATTACTTTCTTCATGACTTATACATGTTCCTATGACTATGAGATTATGCAACTCCCGTTTACTGGAGGAACACTTTGTGTGCTACCAAACGTCACAACGTAACTGGCTGATTATAAAGGTGCTCTAATGGTGTCTCCGAAGGTACTTGTTGGGTTGGCGTATTTCGAGATTAGGATTTGTCACTCCGATTGTCGGAGAGATATCTCTGGGCCCTCTCGGTAATGCACATCACTTAAGCCTTGCAAGCATTGCAACTAATGAGTTTGTTGTGAGATGATGTATTACGGAACGAGTAAAGAGACTTGCCGGTAACGAGATTGAACTAGGTATTAAGATACCGACGATCGAATCTCGAGCAAGTAACATACCGATGACAAAGGGAAAACCGTATGTTGTTATGCGGTTTGACCGATAAAGATCTTCGTAGAATATGTGGGAGCCAATATGGGCATCCAGGTCCCGCTATTGGTTATTGACTGGAGACGTGTCTCGGTCATGTCTACATAGTTCTCGAACCCGTAGGGTCCGCACGCTTAACGTTACGATGACAGTTTTATTATGAGTTTATGAGTTTTGATGTACCGAAGGAGTTCGGAGTCCTGGATGAGATCGGGGACATGACAAGGAGTCTCGAAATGGTCGAGACGTAAAGATCGATATATTGGACGACAATATTCGGACATCGGAAAGGTTCCGAGTGATTCGGATATTTTTCGGAGTACCGGAGAGTTACGGGAATTCGTATTGGGCCTTAATGGGCCATACGGGAAAGGAGAGAAAGGCCCCAAAGGGTGGCCGCACCCCTCCCCATGGACTAGTCCGAATTGGACTAGGGAGGGGGCGCCCCCTTCCTTCCTTCTCCTTCTCCCTTCCCTTCTCCTACTCCAACAAGGAAAGGAGGAGTCCTACTCCCGGTGGGAGTAGGACTCCCCCCTTGGCGCGCCCTCCTCCTAGGCCGGCCGCTTCCCCCCTTGCTCCTTTATATACGGGGGCAGGGGCACCCCATGGACACAACAATTGATCTATTGATCTCTTAGCCGTGTGCGGTGCCCCCCTCCACCATATTACACCTCGATAATATCGCAGCGGTGCTTAGGCGAAGCCCTGCGTCGGTAGAACATCATCATCGTCACCACGCCGTCGTGCTGACGAAACTCTCCCTCAACACTCGGCTGGATCGGAGTTCGAGGGACGTCATCGAGCTGAACATGTGCTGAACTCGGAGGTGCCGTGCGTTCGGTACTTGATCGGTCGGATCGTGAAGACGTACGACTACATCAACCGCGTTGTGTTAACGCTTCTGCTTTCGGTCTACGAGGGTACGTGGACAACACTCTCCCCTCTCGTTGCTATGCATCACCATGATCTTGCGTGTGCGTAGGAAATTTTTGAAATTACTGCGTTCCCCAACAGTGGCATCCGAGCCTGGTTTTATGCGTAGATGTCATATGCACGAGTAGAACACAAGTGAGTTGTGGGCGATATAAGTCATACTGCTTACCAGCATGTCATACTTTGGTTCAGCGGTATTGTTGGATGAAGCAGCCCGAACCGACATTACGCGTACGCTTACGCGAGACTGGTTCTTCCGATGTGCTTTGCACAGAGGTGGCTGGCGGGTGTCAGTTTCTCCAACTTTAGTTGAACCGAGTGTGGTTACGCCCGGTCCTTGCGATGGTTAAAACAGCACCAACTTGACAAACTATCGTTGTGGTTTTGATGCGTAGGTAAGAACGGTTCTTGCTAAGCCCGTAGCAGCCACGTAAAACTTGCAACAACAAAGTAGATGACGTCTAACTTGTTTTTGCAGGGCATGTTGTGATGTGATATGGTCAAAGCATGATGCTAAATTTATTGTATGAGATGATCATGTTTTGTAACCGAGTTATCGGCAACTGGCAGGAGCCATATGGTTGTCGCTTTATTGTATGCAATGCAATCGCCCTGTAATGCTTTACTTTATCACTAAGCGGTAGCGATAGTCGTAGAAGCATAAGATTGGCGAGACGACAATGATGCTACGATGGAGATCAAGGTGTCGCGCCGGTGACGATGGTGATCATGACGGTGCTTCGGAGATGGAGATCACAAGCACAAGATGATGATGGCCATATCATATCACTTATATTGATTGCATGTGATGTTTATCTTTTATGCATCTTATCTTGCTTTGATTGACGGTAGCATTATAAGATGATCCCTCACGAAATTATCAAAGTATAAGTGTTCTCCCTGAGTATGCACCATTGCGAAAGTTCTTCGTGTTGAGACACCACGTGATGATCGGGTGTGATAGGCTCTACGTTCAAATACAACGGGTGCAAAACAGTTGCATATGCGGAATACTCAGGTTAAACTTGACGAGCCTAGCATATAACAGATATGGCCTCGGAACACGGAGACCGAAAGGTCGAGCGTGAATCATATAGTAGATATGATCAACATAGTGATGTTCACCGTTGAAACTACTCCATCTCACGTGATGATCGGACATGGTTTAGTTGATATGGATCACGTGATCACTTAGAGGATTAGAGGGATGTCTATCTAAGTGGGAGTTCTTAAGTAATATGATTAATTGAACTTGAATTTATCATGAACTTAGTACCTGATAGTATCTTGCTTGTCTATGTTAATTGTAGATAGATGGCCCGTTCTGTTGTTCCGTTGAATTTTAATGCGTTCCTTGAGAAAGCAAAGTTGAAAGATGATGGTAGCAATTACACGGACTGGGTCCGTAACTTGAGGATTATCCTCATTGCTGCATAGAAGAATTACGTCCTGGAAGCACCGCTGGGTGCCAGTCCTGCTGCAGGAGCAACACCAGATGTTATGAACGTCTGGCAGAGCAAAGCTGATGACTACTCGATAGTTCAGTGTGCCATGCTTTACGGCTTAGAACCGGGTCTTCAACGACGTTATGGACGTCATGGAGCATATGAGATGTTCCAGGAGTTGAAGTTAATATTTCAAGCAAATGCCCGGATTGAGAGATATGAAGTCTCCAATAAGTTCTATAGCTGCAAGATGGAAGAGAATAGTTCTGTCAGTGAGCATATACTCAAAATGTCTGGGTATAATAATCACTTGATTCAATTGGGAGTTAATCTTCCGGATGATAGCGTCATTGACAGAATTCTTCAATCACTGCCACCAAGCTACAAGAGCTTCGTGATGAACTATAACATGCAAGGGATAGATAAGACGATTCCCGAGCTCTTCGCAATGCTAAAGGCTGCGGAGGTAGAAATCAAAAAGGAGCATCAAGTGTTGATTGTCAATAAGACCACTAGTTTCAAGAAAAAGGGCAAAGGGAAGAAGAAGGGGAACTTCAAGAAAAACAGCAAGCAAGTTGTTGTTCAGGAGAAGAAACCCAAGTCTGGACCTAAGCCTGAGACTGAGTGCTTCTAGTGCAAGCAGACTGGTCACTGGAAGCGGAACTGCCCCAAGTATTTGGCGGATAAGAAGGATGGCAAGGTGAACAAAGGTATATGTGATATACATGTTATTGATGTGTACCTTACTAATGCTCGCAGTAGCACCTGGTTATTTGATACTGGTTCTGTTGCTAATATTTGCAACTCGAAACAGGGGCTACGGATTAAGCGAAGATTGGCTAAGGACGAGGTGACGATGCGCGTGGGAAATGGTTCCAAAGTCGATGTGATCGCGGTCGGCACGCTACCTCTACATCTACCTTCAGGATTAGTTTTAGACCTAAATAATTGTTATTTGGTGCCAGCGTTAAGCATGAACATTATATCTGGATCTTGTTTGATGCGAGACGGTTATTCATTTAAATCAGAGAATAATGGTTGTTCTATTTATATGAGTAATATCTTTTATGGTCATGCATCCTTGAAGAGTGGTCTATTTTTGTTGAATCTCGATAGTAGTGATACACATATTAATAATATTGAAGCCAAAAGATGCAGAGTTGATAATGATTGTCGGAGTAAATAGCCACGGGTAGCCTAACCGACTGCCCGTGGCTCTTCAAAAATTATCAGGCCGATTGAGCCTTCAAGCGTTCGAAGCATTGGGCCGACTTCCCCTGGCCGACTACCGCGGGGGCCGGCTCTCCAAAGGCAAGCCGGCCCCGGTGACCTCCCCCAAGATGGTTGCGAGATGGCCGATTCAAGGAAGCCGGCGCCAAGAGGACCGACTTCCAAGAGCCAGCCATGAAGCACGCCGACTCCACAAAGCCGGCCAAGACCGCACCCACCAAAACTACACCCACATAACGGTGACAAGACGGGGTGTGGCCACAGTGCGGCCCACTACCCCCGAAGCCCGAGGCAGGCATGGCCACAGGATGCCGTACGGGTCAGCCATCTCCCGTCCGGCTCGGCACTGTAGCCATGCTGGCCTCAACGTCATCCGTGACAGACGCCAGTACGGCCCACGGGCGGCGGGCCCCTTTAGCCAGAGAGAGGCGCGAAGGCGGCCCGGCCTCCCCCAGTCGGCCAAGGGCGTAGTCGGCCCCCAGAAGCCGGCTACCCCCCTCCCTCGAAGCATGTGCCACACTAAGGAGACAAGACGAGGTAAGGCTATAGTGAGAGCCCTCGAGGCGGCACACTGTAGCCACGCTTACCTCGACAAAGCCCTCGTCATCAGAGGCGAGGCTACAGTAAGCAGCCGCCGACAAGACCCCTAGGCAGTGGGGCCGGCCTGTCGACCAAGAGGCCGGCAGCCGGCGGGACCCACCAGTCGGCAGGCCCCAACAGCCGGCGGAGAAGCCGGCGAGCGCAGACACTGACGACTGGGACCCGCGCCCAGCCGGATTACAATTGTACCCCCGGGGGGTAGGCCTATATAATCCCCCCGGGCACCCATGCAAAGGGTTGGCTTCTTAGAGTTACACACACACCACATAGAGAGGGAAGCGAGAGCTAGCCTTGCTCTTCTTCTCCCTTGAACCCGACAGCTCAAGGAGCATTTGTAGCTACTCCTTCTGATCTAGTGATCATGCGGAGACCCCGCAGAGCAGGACTAGGGGTGTTATCTCCACGGAGAGCCCCGAACCTGGGTAAGATTCACCAGGGTGCATGTCTTCGCCTCATCCCGTTTCCAGGCACCGGCGACGTCTTACTGGCACCCACCATGATAAGCCACCCGTTGGCATATGTCGCACCTACCACCCGACATTTGGCGCCCACCGTGGGGCCAGGTGCACCGTCGTCCGGAGACCTATTCTGGACGGGAACCCTTTTCCTCCCCGCGAGCGCAGCCAGCCTGTTGCGCCCGATGGCGTTTGCCTCGACGCGCTGCAAGGCATCAACGACGCCTGCGCAGCGAGCTGCCTCGCCGATCTGCTCGGCGAGACTCGCATCTCCGACGAGCCCGCGTCCGACGCGGGCACGGTCTACCCCGAGAGCCGCCTCGGAAGCCTCCTCAACCAGCTTCACGTCTCTAGCGAGCCTGCTGCAGATGTGGAGTCGGTCGGCTCCATCGACCCGATGCTCGTCGACTCCGACACGGCATCGCTCGACGCCTACCCCTCCGACGTGGTGGTCTTCGACGATCCTCTCCCTAGAGCTGACAGTGGCAGCAGCGCTGTCACCGAAGTGTTGGTCATCAGCCACGTCGCCAACTCGGGCGAGTACGCCCACGACGCCCTGCAAGCGGCGATGCACGACCTATCCGTCCCATCCCGGCCGACGCCGACGCCGAGACCCTGGAGGCACGCCGCCTCACCCTCGTCGCGGAAGGCCAGAAGATAGCCTCCATGAGACGCCTCACCGAGGCCCACCAGTGCGAAGTCTACCGCGCTGCCTTCGGTACGCCGCCGCCTAGCGGGCCGAGCCGAGCCGGCTTCGTCCAGAAGCGCGGCGCGGCTATCGCCAGCATGTTGGGGGCAGATCGCCCCGTCTACACCACCCCGCTCGAGAATCTGCGAGCCGCTCAGGCGGCCGCTGAAGAGCTAAATGGGCTGGGAGCCGACGAACTCCCCTACATGACAAGGCGGATCCAGCAGCTGATCGACGCGGCTGCAGAACGGCATGAAGCCGGCGCCCGCGCCAATAGTCATCCCCCACGACGAGAGCACGCCGCGACGTCCCGCTCGCCGACTGCGAGCGGCGCCCGCCAGAGGAAAGACAAGGAGCCGGCTGCTAGCCGCAGCCGGACTCGTATCACCATCGAGCGCGACGCGGAAGGCCGCCCTCGAGCGGTAGAGCGCCAAGGAAATCCACCTCCTTCCCCGCCTCGAAGGGAGAGATGTCTCACCCCGCCGCCCGTCACGCACCCGACTCTTGGTGACCGACTAGGCCGCCGAGAAGGAGTCGGCGAGAACGATGCCCGCCACCGGATCGACCGCCTTGCTCGATCCCTGGCGCTAGAAGAAGAAGACGATGTCGGCCCGCCATGCTTTGGCCCCCGCATCCGCGACGAGCCCTTCCCCAAAGGGTTCTCGCTCCCCAGAGACACGCCCAAGTACAACGGCTCTGTGAAGCCGGAAGATTGGCTCATCGACTATTCTACTGCGGTCAGCATAGCCAACGGCAACCGACGCGTAGCCGTGAAGTACGCCCCCCTCATGCTGCAAGGCACGGCGCGCACCTGGCTCAACAGCCTCAAGCCCTACAGCATCAACAGCTGGCTGGACTTCACGGAAGTCTTCGTCCACAACTTCACCAGCACGTACAAGCGGCCTCCCAAGCCTCGCCAGCTCTCCCTATGTGTCCAAGGGCCCAACGAGTCGACCCGCGACTACCTCACGCGGTGGGCCGAGCTCCGCAACTCCTGCGAGGGGGTGCACGAGGTTCAGGCCATCGAGTACTTCACCGCCGGGTGCCGAGAGGGCACCCTCCTCAAGCACCGACTCCTCTGCGACGAGCCGGCTACACTCGACGAACTGCTGATCATCGCGGACAAGTACGCCACGGCCGACTCCTCGATGAAGACCGAGCTCCGAGTGGACGCCTCTGGGAAGGTGCTCGCTCCGGCTCCAAAGATGCTGGCTGGCGACTCCAATCGGCGCCCTTACTAGAATGATCACAAGCGCAAGGCCCCCATGCCGCCTTCCACCAGTCGGCAGGTGGCCACAGTTGAAGATGAGCAGCCCGAAGAGCGGCCCGCTCCCAAGAAGAAGGGTGGCAGGCCGGCTTGGCAGCCGGCTTTCTCTTACGAGCAGACTCTCGATGCCCCCTGCAAGTTCCACAGCGGCGCGAAGCCGTCCAACCACACGACCCGAAAATGCCACTGGCTCACGCGAATCTCCAAGGGCGAAGGGCTGGTGCCGCCTCCGCCTCCCGGCCCGCCGCCTCCAGCCCCCCAGCAGCCGGCGGCTCGGCCGGCAGTCGGAGCCATCCAAGATGAATTCCCTGAAGAGCACGCCGCCTACGTCGTCTTCACAAGCCAAGCCGAAGACAAGCGCAGTCGGAGCCGTCAGCATCAAGAGGTCAACGCGGTCGCCTCTAGCGCCCCCGAGTTCATGCACTGGTCCGAGAAGCCCATCAACTGGAGCCAGGCCGACCACCCAGAGGTGATGCCATCCCCTGGCTCCTATGCACTGGTCTTGGATGTCACCCTCGCGACGGAGAGGCGAGCTGCCCGATTCTCACGCGTCCTGATAGATGGCGGAAGCAGTATCAATATACTGTACCATGATACCATGGAGAAGCTGAACATCAAGGCAAAGCAGCTATGCCAAGCCGGACCGTGTTCCATGGCATCGTCCCCGGCTTGTCTTGTTCCCCGATCGGCAAGATCAAGATGGATGTTCTCTTCGGAGACAAGGATCATTTTCGCCGAGAAGCGATCTGGTTTGAGGTAGTGGATCTGGAGAGCCCCTACCACGCTTTGCTTGGCCGACCTGCTCTGGCCAAGTTCATGGCTGTGTCCCACTACGCCTACCTGAAGATGAAGATGCCGAGCTCGAAGGGGATCATCATCGTAGCCGGCGACTACAAGAAGTCCATCGAGTGCGCCATGGCCAGCAGCCGGCTGGCCGAGTCCCTCGTAGTGGCAGAAGAGAAGAAAATGCTGGAGCGGGTTGTGGCCATGGCCGGCAAGCAGCCGGCCCTGTCCTCCAATCCCAAAGATTGTGATGCGCAGGGCTCCTTCCAGCCGGCCAAGGAGACGAAGAAGATACCTCTGGACCCGGAGAATCCGGAAAGGTTTGCTGTCATTGGGGCAAACCTGGACAGTAAATAGGAAGGCAAGCTCGTCGACTTCCTCCGTGAGAATTGAGACATTTTTGCATGGTCCCCAAAGGACATGCCGGGTGTCCTGAAGGATTTCGCCGAGCACAAATTACACGTCCGAGCCGACGCGAAGCCGGTCAAGCAGCCCCTCCGCCGATTGTCAGAAGAGAAGCAAAGAATCGTAGGAGAAGAGATAGCCCGGCTCCTTGCCGCCGGCTTTATTATGAAAGTGTTTTTTCCAGAGCGGCTGGCCAACCCAGTCTTGGTTTTGAAAAAGAATAACAAGTGGCGTATGTGTATAGACTACACCAGCCTGAACAAGGCCTGCCCCAAGGATCCGTTTGCTTTGCCACGGATTGACCAAGTGATAGACTCCACAGCCGGATGCGAGCTGTTGAGTTTTTTGGATGCCTACTCAGGGTACCATCAGATCAAGTTGGACCCAGCAGACCGCCTGAAGACTGCCTTCATCACACCATTTGGAGCTTTCTGTTACCTGACTATGACATTCGGCTTAAGGAACGCCGGTGCCACTTTTCAGCGTTGCATGCAGAAATGCCTCCTCAAGCAACTCGGCAGAAATGCCCACGTCTATGTAGACGACATTGTGGTGAAGACAGAGAAGCGTGGCACCCTGCTGGAGGACCACAAAGAAACATTCGCCAACTTGCGCCGATTCCAAATCAAGCTCAACCCCGAGAAATGCGTGTTCGGAGTGCCAGCCGGCCAGCTGTTAGGCTTTCTGGTCTCCGAACGCGGCATCGAGTGCAACCCTGTGAAGATCAAGGCCATCGAGAGGATGGAGATTCCCACCAAATTGCGAGATGTGCAGAAGTTCACCGGGTGCCTGGCCTCCCTAAACCGCTTTATCAGCCGACTAGGAGAGAAGGCTCTCCCCCTGTACCGACTCATGAAGAAGTCCACTCACTTCGAGTGGAATGACCAAGCCGACCAAGCCTTCCATGAGTTGAAGAAGATGCTGACCACTCCGCCTGTCCTGGCAGCGCCGACTGAGAAGGAGCCCATGCTCCTCTACATTGCCGCGACTAGCCGAGTAGTCAGTACAGTTGTTGTGGTCCAGCGCCCGGAAGAAGGCCGAGCCCAGCTAGTCCAGAGGCCGGTGTATTACCTAAGCGAAGTACTATCCAGCTCAAAGCAAAACTACCTGCACTACCAGAAGATGTGCTATGGGGTGTACTTCGCCGCCAAGAAGCTGAAGCCCTACTTCCAAGAGCATCCCATCACGGTCGTGTGCACCGCCCCGCTCGCCGAGATCATAGGCAGCCGGGATGCATCCGGCCGGGTGGCTAAATGGGCCATTGCGTTGGCACCATACACAATCTTCTACCAACCCCGCACCGCCATCAAGTCCCAAGCATTGGCCGACTTCCTTGTCGACTGGGCCGAGACCCAGTACCTACCGCCGGCTCCCGACTCTACCCATTGGCGGATGCACTTCGACAGGTCCAAAATGCGCACTGGCTTGGGAGCCGGCATCGTCCTCACCTCTCCCAAAGGCGACAAACTCAGATACACGCTGCAAATCCACTTCGCCGCCTCCAACAACGTGGCCGAGTACGAGGCGCTCGTACATGGGCTCCGGCTAGCCAAAGAGCTCGGCATACGCCGGATCCTGTGTTACGGCGACTCACACTTGGTGGTCCAGCAGTCGTCTGGCGACTGGGACGCCAAGGACGCGAACATGGCGAGCTATCGATTCCTCGTCCAGCAGATCAGTGGGTACTTCAAAGGGTGCGAGTTCCTTCACGTGCCAAGGGCCGACAACGACCAAGCAGATGCCCTGGCACGGATCGGCTCCACCCGACAGGCTATACCGACCGGCGTCTCCCTCCAGCGCCTCCTCAAGCCGTCCATCAAGCCGTCTCCAGAGTCGGACTCTATCTTCGTACCGCCTGTGCCAGATGCAGCCGGATCCGACTGGAGGAACCCCGCAGGCGGCACGGGGACTTCGACAACTGGCCCGGGGACTGCCGTAGTCGCACCCGGCCTGGGGACTTCGTAACCCGGCCCGGGGACTGCAGCAGTCGGCCCGGGGACTGCAGCGACACAAGAAGCGGTGGCCGACTCCAACTCCATGCCACCCGGCCCACCCACCTGAGTCATGGTGGCCGCATTACAGAAGAAGAAGTCACTGCTCCATCATGGGCCCAGCCCATCCTCAAATTCCTAGTCAGCAGAGAGCTGCCGGCTGATGAGATCTCAGCAAGACTAGTGCAACGACGAGCCGGAGCATATGCAATAATCAACAGAGAGCTTGTCAAGCGCAGCGTCACTGGAGTCTTCCAGCGCTGTGTCGAGCCAGAAAAAGGAGTGGCAATCCTCAAGGATATCCATCAAGGCGAATGCGGCCACCACGCAGCCTCAAGATCACTTGTGGCCAAGGCTTTCCGCCATGGTTTCTTTTGGCCGACTGCTTTGGAAGATGCCAAAGAGATAGTCAAGAGCTGCAGAGGATGCCAAGTCTTCAGTTCCAAGCAACACCTGCCGCCTTCTGCACTCAAGACCATTCCCCTCACCTGGCCCTTTGCCGTCTAGGGACTGGACATGGTGGGCCCTTTCAAGACAGCCCGTGGCGGCTTAACACATCTGCTTGTCGCTGTGGACAAGTTCACAAAGTGGATCGAAGCGAAGCCAATCAAGAAGCTGAACGGGCCAACTGCCGTAACATTCATCACCGACATCACTACTCGGTACGGCATACCGCACAGCATCATCACCGACAATGGCACAAACTTCGCCAAAGGAGCACTGGCACGTTTCTGCGCGATGCAGGGTATCCGACTGGACTTAGCGTCCGTTGCCCACCCGTAGTCAAACGGCCAGGTCGAGCGAGCAAATGGACTCATCCTCTCCGGCATCAAGCCCCGACTGGTCGTACCACTGGAGCGATCAGCCGGCTGCTGGCTCGATGAGCTGCCGGCTGTCCTCTGGAGTCTGCGTACTACCCCCAACAAATCAACCGGCTTCACTCCATTCTTCCTTGTATATGGTGCCGAGGCTGTCATCCCAACCGACATCGAGTTCGACTCGCCTCGGGTCACCATGTACACGGAGGCGGAGGCTACGGAAGCAAGAGAAGACGGTGTCGACCTACTGGAAGAAGGTCGGCTGTTAGCACTCAGTCGGTCCGCCATCTACCAGCAGGGGTTGCGCCGCTACCACAACCGCAAGGTCAAGCCAAGATCTTTCCAGGAGGGCGATCTTGTGCTTCGGCTGATCCAGCGAACAGCCGGCCAGCACAAGCTCTCGGCCCCTTGGGAAGGCCCCTTCGTCATCAGCAAGGCACTAGGCAACGACTCCTACTACCTGATTGACGCGCAAAAACCAAGAGCACGCAAGAGGGACGACTCCGGCAAGGAGTCGGAGCGACCATGGAACGCGAATCTCCTGAGAAGATTTTACAGTTCAAAGCAGTATGTATCATGCTACCCTTTTGTATTAAGTATGAAACAACAGGCCCCCCGAAGAGCACTCTGGGACTGCCTTTATTTATCTATGAGTGACAAGTGTCATATCCATGAATGTATTATTACATTCGATTTCTTGTCTGGCACCGGGTTCGACTAGTCGGCCCGGGGACTGGCCGCCCTGAGCTATATTAAAAGTTCTACCTGAAGTCAGATAAGTAGTGTGCCGGCTCCCGAGTCCTCTCTTGTTGAAAGTCGTAGCTCAAAGAACCGACTGTCCGACTAGCAAGAGCCAAGGCAGAAAGGATGCCCACACGAAAAACGGCTAAGGACTAACGAACTTATATAGCAAAAAGACGGCCTCCAACCACGCTTGTCGGCTGTCAGAACAGCCGGCTGGCCGGCTTCCCAAACACTTCGCTATAATCCAACAAAGCTAGAGTACTTGCCCTCCCAATTGGCCAAGCACTTCTCCAGCCACAGATTGCAGAGCAACTGTCTGACTGGGGAGGCGGCAACCAAGGGAGGGCGGCAAAGGAAACAACAGAAGGATGAAAAGCAAAGAACGAGGAAAAGCCAAACGCATGCATAGTCATATATACATATAAAGCCCCCAACAGGCCGGCAATCGACATAGTTCGAATACACCCCCAGTGGATGGAATTGTGTAAACTTAACAGAATATTGTTCCAAAAGTGACAAGACAGGAAAACAAAAGATAGCAGACTAGACTAAAGGCGCGGTGCGGGAGCCGGGTTGGTCGGTGGAGACGGCGTCACCGGCTGAAGGAGTGGCCGGCTGGCGGGTCTCGGCCCGGTCACCACCGGTGGCAGGCGACGCACCCGCGCGTGACGTGGTGCTGGAGGCGCGGTCAGGCTGAGGCTGGCCGGCCGCTCCACCATCCGGCCCGGCGTCTTCACCCTCCTTCTCCTCCTCTTCGCCCTCGTCGCTGGAGTCGATCTCCTCCGCCGAGTCTTCACCGTCTGCCGGGTTCAGCCCGAACCACTCCTCCGGCTGGGCAACACCGTTGTCATCTACCTCAGGGGCGAAGGCGCTGGTGTCGGTGTAGTCGACGATCGCCGAAGCCCGCCGGATGATAGCCGGCCGCGCCGGCTCCAGCTCCGTGTCGGCCTGCTGCCGCCAGGTAGCTAGCTGATCCAGACTCAGGCCGGGATACCAGGCCTTGACGAACTCCAGCGCCCGCCTGGTGCCGGACCGAGTCACCGAAGCCTTCCAGGCTTCAAAGTGGCCGACTGCCACCTCCAGCCAGTCGGCAGTCCGACTGGGGATGCGGGGAACCACTTCGCCGGGCCAGAGGGCGGCCAATACTTGCGCCCCGGCACGCTGAAGCCGGCGGAGTAGTCGGTGAGCCGGCTGGAGACGGGCCTGGATCACCAAGAGCTGCTCCTCCAGCGAACGGCCAGCGTTTGGTGCAATCTCGGCGCCAGCCTGCCTTCGTGCTTGGCGGCGGGCCTCGATGATCTGGTTGGCGGCGGTAGAGTAGCCAGGGAAGTACTCTGTGCAAGAAAGAAAGAGAAAGAAGAAGAAACACCAAGTCAGAAAACAAGCCAAAAGCGGCAGGCGGCAAGAAAGGACGAAGAAGCAGGCGGCTTACCGTCAACCAAATCTTTGATCTGGCCATAGCCATTGATCAGTGTCTGCTTTGCTTTGGCCCAGCTAGTCGCCTCTGTCTCGTACTCGGCCTGGAGGGCGGCTTCGCTGTCCTGCACCGCCTTCAGAGCCGCCTTGTGGCTCTCTTCCTGGTCGGTCAACCTCTTGGCCAGGCGGTCACGTTCCTGCACCAAGGCGGCAAACTCGGCCTCCTTGGCACGAAGGGCAGCCTGAGAGCCTCCCAGCTGCGCCCTCAGGCTGGCGTTGGCCGCTGCAAGGATGGCAGAAAAAGAAGAAGCAATAAGAGGAAGTCGTCAAGGAAGATCCGACCCGACTGCTCAGCAGTCGTCCCGAATCTCGGGGACTACACCCAGTGGGTGCGCTGACGAGCCCCACGTGAGATAAAGGACGAAGCACTTACCCCGGCTCTCAGTTAGGTCGGCGGTTTTCTGGGTCAGCTCCCGAGCCTGGGAGTTGAAGGCAGCCGCATGAAGATTGTGGTAGTCCTGCAAGACAGGCAGAAGATCGAAGTAAGAACAAGAATAGCAAAGCTAAATCCACTAAGAAGTTCCAAGCTGCCTGCTCAGCAGCCGACTCGGAACTCGGGGACTACACTCAGTGGGTGCGCTGACGCGCCCCCACGGAAGAAACCAAGATCAAGAAGAAGCAAGATAAGAAGACTAACCCGGATGGCCGCCCGCGTCGCAAGGAATTCGTCGGTGTATCGCCTCAGCGCCGTAGCCTGGGCCTGGAGCCGGGTCCGGACGTCCTGCGCGGCCACGTTCATCACGGCCGTCCCTCCTCCCGGCGTCCACCCCGAGGTAGCGCTGGCCGCCTCCACATCCTGGGCCGACGAGCTGGAGCCCGCGGCCGGCTGCGGCTCCGACGCAGCCTTCGGCGGCTCTGACGCGGCCTTCCCCGCGCGCCGGCATGACGGCTTCCGGACCGCCAGCTCAGTCCTCGCGGCCGGCTCGCCCCCCGCCGACTGCGTAGGCGGCAGATCAGGCCGGCCGCCTTGAGCCACCCCAGTCGGCGGGGTCGGTACCGCCGCCCTCTCGAGGATGACGACGTCGTCGTCCCTCTCCAGCCCCGGCTGGTCACCGCCGGCTTCTCCTGGCGGGGGCTCTGGGGCCCCAGGCGCCGCGACGCGCAGTGGGGTGACCAGCAAGGCCCCCTCCGCCATTGCCACAGCCGCAGCCTCTGCTTGGGCCTTGGCCGCGGCGTCAGCACGCGCCTTCGCTGCCTCCTCCTCCTGCGCCACCTTGGCGGTGGCCGCCCTCAACGCCTCCGCCTCCCGCGTCTCCCGCTCCTCCCGCGCCTCCCGCGCGTTCCGCTCCGTCGCCGCCAGAAGATCGGCACGGGGGTCCACGCGGCGAGTGGTGCTCCCAGATCCTCCCGGCGACCCAACGACGGAGGCGGCAGCCGCCCGCTCGAGCGACAATGGAGCTCTGGTTGTTTGGAGAAAAAGACAGGGATTCAGGAGCCACCAGAGAAAAGAAAAAAGAGTACACGAAGGAGTATGTACTTACGCCGACACCGTCTGCGGTTGCTTCACCGCCTTGCGGAAGCGGGCCGCCTCGGGGCTTCTTCGGCCGACTGCCGAACAAACCCTGCGCGGCACGACGCTTTTGCCCGCCGCCCCGAGCAGGCGGCGCAGCGGAGGAACCCGCGCCGTGGCCAGACGCCGGCTGACGGCGTGGGACGACTTCAGCCTCATCGTCGTCCGGCCAGTCGTCGAAGCTGACTCCAAGCCCGGAGCCGCCTGCTTCGCCGCCGGCTTGGCCACCGCCCGCCTCGGTGTTGTCGTCCATAGCAGCCGCCCCCAAGTCGGGGTCCTCCAGATCGTGCTCCGTCCGGTCGGGGACGAATCGGTGCTCCACGTCCGACCCGCCTGCAGGCCGAAGAAGAGGGCTCTGTCGAGACAAGCCGACTAGTCAGAGTCAGCCAAAAGGAACTCGGCAATAAAACTGAGAACAGAAAGAAGAGACAAGGAGAACATACCGTGGGCGGCGGATTGGCTCGGCAATATGGCTCCTTGCCGAACTGCCACTCTGCGGAGAGTTTGCAGTTCGCAAGGTAGTTCACCATATAGGACACCTCGTCGTGCAGCATGTCTTTGGTACACATCCGGCTCGGATCGAGCTGGCCGCTCATCTGACAGATCAGATGAGGGCGGCTCTGGAGCGGGAGTACCCGACGCGTGACGAAGGCGGCCAGCAGGTCGGGCCCCGACAAGCCCTCCGACTGGATCATCGCTCGCACTCGGGCGACGGCAGCGGTTCCAGCCGGCGTCAGCGTCACGGCCCGGTAGGACCACTGGGGCCGCCTGCCCGCCGGTGGGCCGGCTACGTAAGCCGGCAGATTGACGTAGTCGCCCTGCGGGGCGATGTTCTTCACGTAGAAGTATGACTTTTGCCATAGCTTCACCGACTGGATCAGCGTGATGACGTGGAAGGGGTTGTCGGCAGCCACCCTCCGCATCACGATGAAGGCGCCACTCTGAGCTGGCACGCCTTGCATGCGCGTGCCCAGCTTGGACTGGAAGAACTCCCCCCAGAGCTCGAGGGTAGGGAGGACGCCGAGGTAGCCTTCGCACAAGGTGACGAAGGCGGACAGCAGCACCACCGTGTTCGGGGTGAGGTGGTGCGGCTGGAGTTGGTAGAACTCGAGCCAAGAGCGGAAGAAGGCGCTCACGGGCAGGCCGATGCCGCGCAAGAAATGCGAGCGGAAGACTACCCGCTCGCCCTCCTGCGGCTCCGGCGTAATCTCCTTCGCCGGCGCGAGACGGACCTCCACCTTGTCCGCGCTGGGCAGCCGCCGCGTCTTGCGGAGGAATTCGACGTGATCCTCGTGGACGTTGGAGCCGTCCCAATCCCCGCCGTACTGCATCGTGGCGTGGGGCTGGCGAGAACGAGCGCGGCGGCGGAGGAGCGAGTGGTGGAACAGCGCGGCGGCGAGGCGCTGTTGCAAGAAAGGGCAGGAGGAAGAAGATGGTGGAAAGAGGAGGAGCGTGCGAGAGCCTGCCGCTCTCCCCCTCCCCCTACTTATAGCTTCGCAAGGTGAAGCCGGGAGGCAGGGCGTGGGGTGAGACGTGGGATTAACTGCACCCACTCCCCCCACGCCTCGCGATTATTATGCCCTAAAAGCGTGCCGAAACCGCCGTAGGAAGACGGGCGGGCGGCTTCGGGCCGCAGAGAATCCACGCCTGGGCCCGGGCATGGGCGTGGCGGGCCCCCGACCTGTGGTGACGTCCCGTCGCGCGCGTGGGCTGGCAGGCTTTTTTGCCACGTGGTTCGCAGGCGGCAAGTGGCCGGCCCGCGGCCCGGTGCGCGCGCTGGCCAGCTCCCGCCCTCCGACTCCCAAAAAAATTTCGCCGAGACGGCGCCCCCAACCAAAGTCGGCTCCCAGCTGCCGGCTCGTCAAGATAGGAAGCTGATCGAGCTTCTCGACTCCCACCCAACCTCGAAGCCCAATCAGCTTCGGGGACTACTGTCGGAGTAAATAGCCACGAGTAGCCTAACCGACTGCCCATGGCTCTTCAAAAATTATCAGGCCGATTGAGCCTTCAAGCATTCGAAGCATTGGGCCGACTTCCCCTGGCCGACTACCGCGGGGGCCGGCTCTCCAAAGGCGACCCGGCCCCGGTGACCTCCCCCAAGATGGTTGCGAGATGGCCGACTCCAGGAAGCCGGCGCCAAGAGGACCGACTTCCAAGAGCCAGCCATGAAGCGCGCCGACTCCACAAAGCCGGCCAAGACCGCACCCACCAAAACTACACCCACATAACGGTGACAAGACGGGGTGTGGCCACAGTGCGGCCCACTACCCCCGAAGCCCGAGGCAGGCATGGCCACAGGATGCCGTACGGGTCAGCCATCTCCCGTCCGGCTCGGCACTGTAGCCATGCTGGCCTCAACGTCATCCGCGACAGACGCCAGTACGGCCCACGGGCGGCGGGCCCCTTTAGCCAGAGAGAGGCGCGAAGGCGGCCCGGCCTCCCCCGGTCGGCCAAGGGCGTAGCCGGCCCCCAGAAGCCGGCTACCCCCCTCCCTCGAAGCATGTGCCACATTAAGGACACAAGACGAGGTAAGGCTACAATGAGAGCCCTCGAGGCGGCACACTGTAGCCACGCTTACCTCGACAAAGCCCTCGTCATCAGAGGCGAGGCTACAGTAAGCAGCCGCCGACAAGACCCCTAGGCAGTGGGGCCGGCCTGTCGACCAAGAGGCCGGCAGCCGGCGGGACCCACCAGTCGGCAGGCCCCAACGGCCGGCGGAGAAGCCGACGAGCGCAGACACTGACGACTGGGACCCGCGCCCAGCCGGATTACAATTGTACCCCCGGGGGGTAGGCCTATATAAACCCCCCGGGGCACCCATGCAAAGGGTTGGCTTCTTAGAGTTACACACACACCACATAGAGAGGGAAGCGAGAGCTAGCCTTGCTCTTCTTCTCCCTTGAACCCGACAGCTCAAGGAGCATTTGTAGCTACTCCTTCTGATCTAGTGATCATGCGGAGACCCCGCAGAGCAGGACTAGGGGTGTTATCTCCACGGAGAGCCCCGAACCTGGGTAAGATTCGCCGGCGTGCATGTCTTCGCCTCATCCCGTTTCCAGGCACCGGTGACGTCTTACTGGCACCCATCATGATAAGCCACCCGTTGGCATATGTCGCACCTACCACCCGACAATGATAGTGCAACTTATTTGTGGCACTGCCGTTTAGGTCATATCGGTGTAAAGCGCATGAAGAAACTCCATACTGATGGACTTTTGGAACCACTTGATTATGAATCACTTGGTACTTGCGAACCGTGCCTCATGGGCAAGATGACTAAAACACCGTTCTCCGGAACTATGGAGAGAGCAACAGATTTGTTGGAAATCATACATACAGATGTATGTGGTCCGATGAATATTGAGGCTCGTGGCGGATATCGTTATTTTCTCACCTTCACAGATGATTTGAGCAGATATGGGTATATCTACTTAATGAAACATAAGTCTGAAACATTTGAAAAGTTCAAAGAATTTCAGAGTGAAGTTGAAAATCATCGTAACAAGAAAATAAAATTTCTACGATCTGATCGTGGAGGAGAATATTTGAGTTATGAGTTTGGTCTTCATTTGAAACAATGCGGAATAGTTTCGCAACTCACGCCACCTAGGACACCACAGCGTAATGGTGTGTCCGAACATCGTAATCGTACTTTACTAGATATGGTGCGATCTATGATGTCTCTTACTGATTTACCGCTATCGTTTTGGGGTTATGCTTTAGAGACGGCTGCATTCACGTTAAATAGGGCACCATCAAAATCCGTTGAGACGACGCCTTATGAACTGTGGTTTGGCAAGAAACCAAAGTTGTCGTTTCTTAAAGTTTGGGGCTGCGATGCTTATGTGAAAAAACTTCAACCTGATAAGCTCGAACCCAAATCGGAGAAATGTGTCTTCATAGGATACCCAAAGGAAACTGTTGGGTACACCTTCTATCACAGATCCGAAGGAAAAACTTTTGTTGCTAAATTCGGAATTTTTCTGGAGAAGGAGTTTCTCTCGAAAGAAGTGAGTGGAAGGAAAGTAGAACTTGATGAGGTAACTGTACCTGCTCCCTTATTGGAAAGTAGTTCATCACAGAAACCGGTTTCTGCGACGCCTACACCAATTAG